>NW_012305968.1:0-2772 GCF_000151885.1 Dipodomys ordii
AGAAGCATAAGCAGGAATTAAGAGCAGAATTAGGAGTAGAAGAAGCAGCAGAAGGAGTAAGCAGCAGAAGCAGAAGCAGGAGAAGCAGAAGCAGAAGCAGCATGAGAAGCACAAGCAGGAGAAATTGAAGTCGAAGGAGAATGAGACGGAGAAGCAGAAGGAGTTGTAGTAGAAGCAGAAGAAGGAGAACAAGCGAAGCAGAAGCTGAAGAAACCGAAGAAGGAGAAGCACAGTAGCCGAAGGCGAAACAGACGCAGAAGGAGAAGCAGAAGAAGCAGAAGGTGAAGCAGAAGCAGATGAAAAAGCAGAAAAAGAAGAAGCTGAAGAAGAAGAGGCTGGAAAAGCAGAAGAAGAAGGAGAAGGAGAAAGAGAAGCATTAGGAGTAGGAGAAGCAGGCGGATAAGCAGAAGCAGAATTAGAAGTAGAAGCAGGAGAAGCATAAGAAGCAGAAGCAGGAGAAGCAGAAGTAGAAAGAAAAGCAGAAGAAGGAGAAATTGAAACAGAAGTACATGCAGAAGGAGAAGCAGAAGCAGTTGCAGAAGGAGAACCTGAAGAAGGAGAAGGAGAAGCAGAAGGATAAGAATAAAGAGAAACAGAAGGAGAAGCAGGAGAAGCAGGAGAAGCATAAGCAGAAGAAATAGAAGAAGGAGAAGAAACAGAAGCAGAAAGAGAAGCAGAAACAGAAGGAGAAGCAGAAATAGAAGCAGAAGAAGCCGAAGAAGCAGAAGCAGAACCTGAAGCGGAAGAAGAAGCAGAATCTGGAGAAGAAGAAGGAGAACCAGAAGGAGAAGCAGAAGCAGAAAGAGAAGAAAAAGCAGAAGGAGAAGCAGAAGAAACAGAAGAAGCAGAAGCAGTAGCAGAAGAAGCTGAAGATGCAGAAGCAGAAAGAGAAGCAGAAGGAATAGCAGAAGAACTAGAAGGAGAAGGAGAAACAGAAGGAGAAGAAGAAGGAGAAGCAGAAGGAGAATCAGGAAAGGTAGAAGAAGCAGAATCAGACGGAGAAGCAGAAGAAAGAGAAGGAGAAGCAGAAGCAGAAGAAGAAGCAGACGAAAAGCACAAGCAGAAGGAGATGCAGAAGGAGAAGCAGGAGAAGCAGAAGAAGCAGAAGCAGAAGGAGAGAAGAAGTAGAAGAAGCAGAATCAGAAGAAGCAGAAGCAGAAGTAGAAAGAGAAGCTGACGAAGAACGAGAAGCAGGAGAAGCAGAAGAAGCAGAAGCGGGAGAAGCAGAAGAAGAAGAAACAGAAGAAGGAGAAGGAGTGAACCAGAAGGAGAAGCAGAAGGAGAAGCAGAAAGAGAAGCAGGAAAAGCAGAAGAAGCAGAAGCAGGAGAAGCAGAAGGAGAAGAAACAGGAGAAGGACAAGAAGCAGAAAGAGAAGCAGTAGAAGCAGAAGAGGCAGGAAAAGCAGAAGCAGAAGAAAGAGAAGAAGAAGAAGACGAAGAAGAAGAAGAAAAAGAAGCAGCAGCATAAGGAGAAGCATAAGGAGAAGCATAAGGAGAAGTATAAGGAGAAGCAGTAGAAGCAGAAGAAGCAGAAGCAGGAGAAGCTGAAGCAGAAGAAAAAGAATAAGCAAAAGAAGCAGAAGCAGAAGCAGTGAGAGAAGCAGAAGAAGGAGAAGGAGGAGGAGCAGCAGAAGGAGAAGCAGAAGCAGAAAGAGAAGCAGAAACAGAAGGAGAGCAAGAAGGAGAAGCAGGAGAATCAGAAGAAGCAGAAAGAGAAGGAGAAGAAGGAGAAGCAGAAGTAGAATCCGAAGAAACAGAAGAAGAAGAAGCAGAAGAAACAGAAGCAAAAGAAACAAAAGAAGGAGAAAAGCAGAAGCAGAAGCAGAAGCAGAAGCAGAAGGAGAAGCAGAAAGAGAAGCAGGAGAACCAGAAGAAGCAGGAGAAGCAGAAGCAGAAGAAACAGGAGAAGCCGAAGAAGCAGAAGCAGAATCTGAAGCAGAAGGAGAAACAGAAGAAGCACAATCTGAAGCAGAGCAGAAGAAATAGAAATAGTAGAATAAGCAGAAGCAGAAGCACCAGGACAAGCAGAAGAAGAAGGAGAATGCGAAAGAGAAGGATTAGGAGTAGGAGAAGCAAAAGGATAAGCAGAAGCAGAAAGAGACGCAGAAGGAGAAGCAGCACGAGAAGTAGGAGAAGCAGGAGAAGCAGAAGAAACAGAAGACGCAGAAGCAGAATGAGAATCAGAAGGAGAAATTGAAGCAGAAGCAGAAACAGAAGGAGAAGCAGAAGGAGAAGGAGAAGGAGAAGCAGAAAAAGAAGCAGAACGAGAAGCAAGAGAAGCAGAAGCAGGAGAAGCAGAAACAGAAAAAACAGAAGAAGGAGAAGAAGCAGCAGCAGGAGAAGCAGAAGCAGAAGAAGCCGAAGAAGCAGAAGCAGAACCTGAAGCAGAAGGAGAAGCAGGAGAAGCAGAAGCAGCAGAATCTGGAGAAGCAGAAGCAGAAAGAGAAGCAAAAGCAGAAGGAGAGCAGGAGGAGAATCAGAAGAAACAGAAGAAACAGAGGCAGTAGCAGAAGAAGCAGAAGATGCAGAAGCAGGAGGAGAAGCAGAAGGAAAAGCAGAAGAACGAGAAGGAGAAGGAGAAACAGAAAGAGAAGCAGAAAGAGAAGCAGAAGAAAGAGCAGGAGAAGGAAAAGCAGCAGGAGAAGCAGAAAGAGCAGCAGAAGGAGAAGCAGGAGATGCAGAAACAGGAGAAGCAGAAGCAGAAGAAACAGGAGAAGGACAAGAAGCAGAAGCAGAAGGAGAAGCAGAAACAGAAGGAGAAGCAGAAAGAGA
>NW_012305969.1:0-2772 GCF_000151885.1 Dipodomys ordii
GAAGGAGCAGAAAACAAGCAGGAGAAGCAGAAGCAGAAAGAGAGTTGAGCAGAAGAAGCATAAGAGCAGAGAAGAAGCAGTAGAAGCATAAGAAGCAGAAGCAGGAGAAGCAGAACCAGAAGAAAAATAAGAAGCAGAAGCAGAGGGAGAAACAGAAGAAGGAGAAGGAGCAGCAGAAGGTGAAGCAGAAGGAAATGCAGAAGCAGAAAGAGAAGCAGAAATAGAAGAAGAAGAAGGGAGAAGTTGGAGAATCAGAAGAAGCAGAAGCAGAAAGAGAAGCAGAAGAAGGAGAAGGAGAAGCAGAAGGAGAAGGACAAGCAGGAGAAGCAGAAGAAGCAGAAGCGGGAGAAGCAGAAGAAGAAGATAAAGAAGAAGCATAAAAAGCAGAAGCAGAGGGAGAAACAAAAGAAGGAGAAAGAGCAGAAGAAGGTGAAGCAGAAGGAGATGCAGAAGCAGAAAGAGAAGCAGAAACAGAAGGAGAAGAAGAAGGAGAAGTTGGAGAATAAGAAGAAGCAGAAGCAGAAGCAGAAAGAGAAGGAGAAGAAGGAGAAGGAGAAGCAGAAGGAGAAGGACAAACAGGAGAAGCAGAAGAAGCAGAAGCGGGAGGATCAGAAGAAGAAGAAGAAGAAGAAACAGAAGAAAGAGAAGGAGCAGAAGGAGAATCAGAAGCAGAAGTAGAAGCAAAAGAGAAGCAGAAGAAGCAGTAGCAGGAGAAGCAAAAGCAGAAGAAACAGAAGAAGCCCAAGAAGCAGAAGGAGAACCTGAAGCAGAAGGAGAAGCAGAAGCAGCAGAAGCTGGAAAAGTAGAAGCAGAAGAAACAGAACAAGCAGAAGAAGCAGAAGAAGAACGAGAAGCAGAAGAAGAACAAGGAGAAAGAGAAGGATTAGGAGTAGGAGAAACAGAAGGATAAGCAGAAGCAGAAAGAGAAGGAGAAGGAGAAGGAGAAGCAGAAGAAGCAGAAGAAGCAGAAGCAGGAGAAGCAGAAGCAGTATGAAAAGCAGAAAGGAGAAATTGAAACAGAAGAAGATGCAGAAGAAGAAGCAGAAGCAGTAGTATAAGCAGAAGAAGGCGAAGCAGAAGGAGAAGCATAAAGAGAAACAGAAGGAGAAGCAGGAGAAGCAGAAGCAGGAGAAGCAGAATCAGAAGAAATAGAAGGAGAAGAAGCAGAAGCAGAAAGAGAAGCAGAAACAGAAGGAGAAGCAAAAATAGAAGCAGAAGAAGCCGAAGAAGCAAAAGCAGAACCTAAAGCAGAAGGAGAAGCACGAGAAGAAGAAGAAGCAGAACCTGGAGAAGAAGAAGGAGAACCAGAAGGAGAAGCAGAAGCAGAAAGAGAAGCAAAAGCAGAAGGAGAAGCAGAAGAAACATAAGAAGCAGAATCAGTAGCAGAAGAAGCTGAAGATGCAGAACCAGAAAGAGAAGCAGAAGGAATAGCACAAGAACGAGAAGGAGAAACAGAAGGAGAAGCAGAAGGAGACGCAGGAAAAGCAGAAGAATCAGAAATAGACGGAGAAGAAGGAGAAGGAGAAGCCGAAGCAGAAGAAGAAGCAGAAGGAAAAGCACAAGCAGAAGGAGATGCAGAAGCAGAAGCAGGAGATGCAGAAGAATCAGAAGCAGAAGGAGAAGAAGAAGGAGAAGAATCAGAATCAGAAGAAGCAGAAGCAGAAATAGAAAGAGAAGCCGACGAAGAGAAGCAGAACGAGAAGCAGGAGAATCAGGAGAAGCACAAGCGGGAGAAGCAGAAGAAGAAGGAACAGAAGAAGGAGAAAGAGCAGAAGCAAAAGGAGAAGCAGAAAGAGAAGCAGGAAAAGCAGAAGAAGCAGAAGCAGGAGAAGCAGAAGGAGAAGAAACAGGAGAAGGACAAGAAGCAGAAGCAGAAGCAGAAGGAGAAGCAGAAACAGAAGGAGAAGCAGAAAGAGAAAGAGGGAAGCCGAAGAAGCAGAAGCAGGAGAAGCAGAAGCATAAGAATCCGAAGAAGCAGAAGCAGAACCTGAAGCAGAAGGAAAAGCAGGAGAAGCAGAAGAAGCCGAATCTGGAGAAGCAGAATGAGAAGCTGAATTAGAAGCAGAAGCAGAAAGAGAATCAAAAGCAGAAGGAGAAGCAGAAGAAACAGAAGAAGCAGAAGCAGTAGCAGTTGCAGCAGAAGCAGAAGGAGAAGCAGAAGGAAAAGCAGAAGAACGAGAAGGAGAAGGAGAAACAGAAGGAGAAGCAGAAGGAGAATAAGAATGAGAAGCAGAAGAAGCAGAAGGATAAGCAGAAGGAGAAACAGAAGCAGAAGAAACATCAGAAAGAGAAGCAGAAGCAGAAGAAGATGCAGAAGGAGAAGCAGGAGGAGCAGAAGAAGCAGAATCAGAAGGAGAAGTAGAAGAAGGAGAAGGAGAAGGAAGAGCCGCAGAAGCAATAGGAGAAGCAGAAAGAGAAGCAGAAGCAGAAAGAGAAGCAGAAAGAGAAGCAGTAGAAGCAGAAGAAGCAGGAAAAGCAGAAGCAGCAGAAAGAGAAGAAGAAGGAGAAGAAGAAGAAGAAGAAGAAGAAGAAGAAGAAGAAGAAGAAGAAGAAGAAGAAGAAGAAGAAGAAGAAGAAGAAGAAGAAGAAGAAGCAGCAGCATAAGGAGAAGCATAAGGAGAAGCATAAGAAGTATAAGGAGAAGCAGTAGAAGCAGAAGAAGCAGAAACAGGAGAAGCTGAAGCAGAAGAAAAAGAATAAGCAAAAGAAGCAGAAGCAGAAGCACCAGGACAAGCAGAAGACAAGAAGGATAAGGCGAAAGAGAAGGATTAG
>NW_012305970.1:0-2772 GCF_000151885.1 Dipodomys ordii
CCCCCAAGGGTTCAGGGCTGGGTCTTTGCTAGATCACAGATGAGGTCCAGAGTGTCCCGCTGAGTTCCTCGCTGGTTCCCAACGCTGAGTTCCGAAGGATCCTTGAGATGTCCTACGATGTGTCCCGTTGTATCCCCAGCTGTGATCCAAGCTCTGTCATGCTGTGTTCCCGCTGTATAGACGCTGTGTCCCGCTTGTTCCCCGCTGTGTCCCGCTGTGTACCCCTCTGTGTCCCCCTCTGTGTCCCGCTGTGTTCCACATTGTGTCCCGCTGTGTCCCGCTGTGTCCCCCGCTGTGTCCCTGCTGTGTCCCCCGCTGTGTCCTGCTGTATACTGCTGTGTCCCCCGCTGAGTCCCGCTGTGTCCCCGCTGTGTCCCGCTGTGTCCCCCATGTGTCCCCCGCTGTGTCCCACTGTGTCCCGCTGTGTCCCCCACTGTTTCCCCCGCTGTGTACGGCTGTGTCCCCCGCTGTGTCCCCCTTTGTCCACTGCTGTGTCCCCGCTATGTCCCGGTTTTTCCCCGGCTGTGTCCCACTGTGTCCTCACTGTGTCCCCCGCTGTGTCCCACTATGTCCTCACTGTGTCCCGCTGTGTCCTCGATGTGTCCCCTGCTGTCTGCCGCTTTGTCCCCGCTGTGTCCCTAGCTGTGTCCCGCTTGGTCCCGCTGTGTCCTCCCTGTGTCCCGCTGTGTCCCGCTGTGTCCTCGCTGTGTCCCACGCTGTGTTGCGCTGGGTCCTCGCTGTGTCCCGCGATGTGTCCCGTTGTGTCCCCAGCTGTGTCCCCGCTCTGTCCTGCTGTGTTCCCGCTGTATCGACGCTGTGTCCCACTTTGTCCCGCTGTGTCCTTGCTGTGTTCCCAGCTGTGTCCCGCTGTGTACCCCTCTGTGTCCCCCTCTGTGTCCCGCTGTGTTCCCCGTTGTGTCCCGCTGTGTCCCGCTGTGTCCCCCGCTGTGTCCCTGCTGTGTCCCCGCTGTGTCATTCTGTATACTGCTGAGTCCCGCTGTGTCCCCGCTGTGTCCCGCTGTGTCCCCCATGTGTCCCCCGCTGTGTCCCATTGTATCCCGCTGTGTCCCCCACTGTTTCCCCCGCTGTGTACGGCTGTGTCCCCCGCTGTGTCCCCCTTTGTCCACTGCTGTGTCCCCACTATGTCCCGCTTTTTCCCCGGCTGTGTCCCACTGTGTCCTCACTGTGTCCCCCGCTGTGTCCCACTGTGTCCTCGCTGTGTCCCGCTTTGTCCCCCGCTTTGTCCCGCTGTGTCCCACTGTGTCTCCGCTGTGTCCCGCTGTGTCCCCAGTGTGCCCGCTGTGTCCCGCTGTGTAACACGCTGTGTCCAGGTGTGTCACCTTTGTGTCCCGCTGTGGCCCATCTCTGTCTCCGCTGTCCCCCGCTGTGTCCCCCGCTGTGTCCCACTGTGTCCCGCCATGTCCCCCGCTTTTTCCTGCAGTGTCCGCGCAATGTCCCCGCTGTGTCCCGCTGTGTCACACTGTGTCCCGTGGTATCCCACTTTGTCCCCCGCTGTTTCCCCGCTGTGTCCCACGCTGAGTCCCCTCTGTATCGACAATGTGTCCCGCTGTGTCCCGCTGTGTCCTCGCTGTGTTCCCCGCTGTGTCCCGCTGTGTCCCCTGCTGTGTCCCCTGCGGTGTCCTCTCTGTGTACCCCGCTGTGTCCCGCTGTGTCCTCGCTGGGTCCCCCGCTGTGTCCCGCTGTGTCCCCTGCTGTGTCCCGCTGAGTCCCGCTGTGTCCATGCTGTGTCCCGCTGTGTCCCCGCTGTGTGCCCGCTGTGTCCTGCTGTGTACCCCGCTGTGTCCAGCTGTGTCACCGCGGTGTCCCGCTGTGGCCCTTCTCTGTCTGTGCTGTGTCCCGCTTTGTCCCCCGCTTTGTTCCGCTGTGTCTCGCTGTGTCCCACGCTCTGTCCCTCACTGTGTCCCGCAGTGTCCCCCGCTGTGTCCCGTTGTGTCCCCCGCCTTGTCCCCGCTGTGTCACCGCTGTGTCCCGCTGTTTCCTCGCTGTGTCCCCTGCTGTCTCCCACTCTGTCCCCCGCTGTGTCTCACGCTTTGTCCCCGCTGTGTCCCACTGTGTCCCGCTGTGTACGGCTGTGCCCCCACTGTGTCCCGTTGTGTCCACAGCTGTGTACCACGCTATGTAACGCTGTGTCCCCGCTTTATCGACGCTGTGTCCCACTGTGTCCCGCTGTGTCCTCGCTGTGTTCCCCGCTGTGTCCCGCTGTGTCCCCCGCTGTGTCCCCCGCTCTGTCCTCGCTGTGTCCCCTGCTGTGTCCCGCTGTGTCCTCACTGGGTCCCCCACTGTGTCCCGCTGTGTCCCCTGCTGTGTCCCGCTGTGTCCGGCTGTGTCCCGCTCTGTACCCGCTGTGTCCCTCTGTGTCCCGCTGTGTCCCCGCTGTGTGCCTGCTGTGTCCCGTTGTGTCGCCTGCTGTGTCCCGTTGTGTCGCCCGCTTTGTCCCGCTGTGTCCCACTGTGTCCCCGCTGTGTCCCGCTGTGTCCCCGCTGTGTGCCCGCTGTGTCCCGCTGTGTACCCCGCTGTGTCCAGCTATGTCACCGCCTTGTCTCGCTCTGGCCACTCTCTGTCTCCACTCTCCCCCGCTGTGTCCCCCGCTGTGTCCCACTGTGTCCAGGCAGGGTCACTGCTGTTTCCCGCTGTGTCCCGCTGTGTTCCGTGGTGTCCCTCTTTGTCCCCTGCTGTGTCCCCCGCTGAGTCCCCGCTGTGTCACCGCTGTGTCCCACTGTGTCCTCGCTGTGTCCCCTGCTGTCTCCAGCT
>NW_012305971.1:0-2772 GCF_000151885.1 Dipodomys ordii
GCAGAAGAAGCAGAATCTGGAGAAGCAGAAGGAGAATGTCTTTAAGGAGAAAGAGAAGCACAATCTGAAGCAGACGCAGAAGAAACAGAAATAGTAGAATAAGCAGAAGCAGAAGCACCAGGAGAATCAGAAGAAGAAGAAGAAGGCGAAAGAGAAGGATTAGGAGTAGGAGAAGCAAAAGGATAAGCAGAAGCAGAAAGAGACGCAGAAGGAGAAGCAGCACGAGAAGTAGGAGAAGCAGGAGAAGCAGAAGCAGGAGAAGCAGAAGAAATAGAAGACGCAGAAGCAGAATGAGAAGCAGACGGAGAAATTGAAGCAGAAGCAGAAGGAGAAGCAGAAGCAGAAGGAGAAGCAGAAGAAGGAGAAAGAGAAGGAGAAGCAGAACGAGAAGCAGAACGAGAAGCTGGAGAAGCCGAAGCAGGAGAAGCAGAAGCTGGAGAAGCAGAAGCAGAAGAAACAGAAGAAGGAGAAGAAGCTGAAGCAGAAGGAGAAGCAGAAACAGAAGGAAAAGCAGAAAAAGAAGCAGAAGAAGCAGCAGCAGGAGAAGCAGAAGCAGAAGAAGCCGAAAAAGCAAAAGCAGAACCTGAAGCAGAAGGAGAAGCAGGAGAAGCAGAAGAAGCAGAATCTGGAGAAGCAGAAGGAGAAGCAGAAGCAGAAAGAGAAATAGTAGAATAAGCAGAAGCAGAAGCAGCAGGAGAAGCAGAAGAAGAAGATGAAGAAGGCGAGAGAAAAGGATTAGGAGTAGGAGAAGCAAAAGGATAAGCAGAAGCAGAAAGAGACGCAGAAGGAAAAGCAGCACGAGAAGTAGGAGAAGCAGGAGAAGCAGAAGCAGGAGAAGCAGAAGAAACAGAAGACGCAGAAGCAGAATGAGAAGCAGAAGGAGAAATTGAAGCAGAAGCAGAAGCAGAAGTAGAAGCATAAGAAGGAGAAGGAGAAGCAGAAAGAAAAGCAGAAAGAGAAGCAGAACGAGAAGCAGGAGAAGCAGAAGCAGGAGAAGCAGAAGCAGAAGAAACAGAAGAAGGAGAAGAAGCAGAAGCAGAAGGAGAAGCAAAAACAGAAGGAGAAGCAGAAAGAGAAGGTGCGGAAGCAGAAGAAGCAGAAGCAGGAGAAGCAGAAGCATAAGAATCCGAAGAAGCAGAAGCAGAACCTGAAGCAGAAGGAGAAGCAGGAGAAGCAGAAGAAGCAGAATCTGCAGAAGCAGAAGGAGAAGCAGAAGCAGAAAGAGAACCACAATCAGAAGGAGATGCAGAAGAAACAGAAGAAACAGAAGCAGTAGCAGAAGAAGCTGAAGATGTAGAAGCAGAAAAAGAAGCACAAGAAATAGCAGAAGAACGAGAAGGAGAAGGAGAAACAGAAGGAGAAGCAGAAGCAGAAGCAGAAAAAGAATCAGGAAAAGCAGAAGCAGAAACAGACGGAGAAGCAGAAGAAGGAGAAGGAGAAGCAGAAGCAGAAGAAGAAGCACAAGGAAAAGCACAAGCAGAAGGAGATGCAGAAGGAGAAGCAGAAGAAGCAGAAGCAGAAGGAGAAGAACTAAAGAGAAGAAGCAGAAGCGGGAGAAGCAGAAGTAGAAAGAGAAGCCGACGAAGAGAAGCAGAACGAGAAGCAGGAGAAGCAGAAGAAGCAGAAGCGGGAGAAGCAGAAGAAGTAGAAACAGAAGAAGGAGAAGGAGCAGAAGCAGAAGGAGAAGCAGAAGCAGAAGGGGAAGCAGAAAGAGAAGCAGGAAAAGCAGAAAAGCAGAAGCAGAGGCATAAGAATCCGAAGAAGCAGAAGCAACACCTGAAGCAAAAGCGGAAGCAGGAGAAGCAGAAGAAGCAGAATCTGGAGAAGCTGAATGAGAAGCTGAAGGAGAAGCAGAAGCAGAAAGAGAATCAAAAGCAGAAGGAGAAGCAGAAGAAACAGAAGAAGCAGAAGCAGTAGCAGTTACAGCAGAAGCAGAAGAAGCAGAAGGAAAAGAAGGAGAACGAGAGGGAGAAGGAGAAACAGAGGCAGAAGCAGAAGGAGAAGCAGAAGCAGAAGAAAGAGCATAAGGACAAGCACAAGCAGAAGGAGATGCAGAACGAGAAGCAGGAGAAGCAGAAGAAGCAGAAGATGAAGGAGAAGCAGAAGTAGGAGAAGGAGAAGGAGGAGAAGCAGAAGCAGAAGGAGAAGCAGAAGCGGAATGAGAAGCAGAAAGACAAGCAGGAGAAGCACAAGATGCAGAAGCAGGAGAAGCCGAAAGAGAAGAAGCAGAAGAAGCAGAAACAGAAGCAGAAGTAGATGCAGAAGCAGAAGGAGAAGCAGCAGAAGAAGTAGAACCAGAAATTCAGGCAGGAGAAACAGAAGAAGCAGAAGCAGAAAGAGAAGCAAAAAGAGAAGCAGAAGGAGAAGTAGAAGAAGCAGCAGAAGGAGAAGCAGTAGAAGAAGCAGAAAAACAAGCAGGAGAAGCAGAAGCAGAAAGAGAAGTACAAGCAGAAGAAGCAGAAGCAGAAGAAGAAGCAGTAGAAGCATAAGAAGCAGAAGCAGAAGAACAAGAAGCATAAGAAGCAGAAGCAGAAGCAGAGGGAGAAACAGAAGAAGGAGAAGGAGCAGCAGAAGGTGAAGCAGAAGGAGATGGAGAAGCAGAAAGAGTAGCAGAAACAGAAGGAGAAGAAGAAGGATTAGTTGGAGAATCAGAAGAAGCAGAAGCAGAAAGAGAAACAGAAGAAGGACAAGGAGAAGCAGAAGCAGAGGAAAGGAAGGAGAAGAAGAAGAAGCAGAAGCGGGAGAAGCAGAAGAAGAAGAAGAAACAGAATG
>NW_012305972.1:0-2771 GCF_000151885.1 Dipodomys ordii
TTCTCATTCTCCTTCTCTTTCTGCTTCTGCTTATCCCTCTATTTCTCCTACTCCTAATCCTTCTCTTTCTCCTCGTTCTTCTTCTACTTCTCATTCTTCTTCTGCTTCTTCTACTTCTTCCGCTTGTTCTATTTCTTCTACTTCTGCTTCTCCTGCTACTGCTTCTTCAGCTTCTTCTACTTCTCTTTTGCTTCTCCTTCTGCTTCTGCTTCTCCTTCTGCTCCGTCTCTTTCTTCTGTTTCTTCTTCTTCTTCTTCTTCTTCTGCTCCTCCCGCTTCTGCTCCTGCTTGTCCTTCTCCTTATGCTTCTCCTTTTCTTTCTTCTCCTTCTCTTTCTGCTTCTGCTTCTACTTCTTCTGATTCTCCAACTTCTCCTTCTTCTTCTCCTTCTGTTTCTGCTTCTCTTTCTGCTTCTGCATCTCCTTCTGCTTCACATTCTGCTGACTTTCTCCTTCTTCTGTTTCTCCCTCTGCTTCTGCTTCTTATGCTTCTTCTTTATCTTCTGCTTCTGCTTCTCCTGCTTCTGCTTCTTGTGCTTCTACTGCTTCTTCTTCTGCTTCTGCTTCTTCTGCTTCTACTTCTCTTTCTGCTTCTGCTTCTCCTGCTTGTTTTTCTGCTTCTTCTGATGCTTCTCCTTCTGCTGCTTCTTCTACTTCTCCTACTGCTTCTCTTTTTCCTTCTCCTTCTGCTTCTGCTTCTACTTCTTCTGTTTGTCCTGCCTGAGTTTCTGGTTCTACTTCTTCTGCTGCTTCTCCTTCTGCTTCTGCTTCTAATTCTGCTTCTGATTCTGCTTCTTCTGCTTCTTCTCTTTCGGCTTCTCCTGCTTCTGCTTCTTGTGCTTCTCCTGCTTCTCTTTCTGCTTCTCATTCCGCTTCTGCTTCTCCTTCTGCTTCTCCTCCTTCTCCTTCTCCTACTTCTGCTTCTCTTTCAGCTTCTGCTTCTTCTGCTTCTCCTGCTTCTCATTCTGCATCTCCTTCTGCTTGTGCTTCTCCTTATGCTTCTTCTTCTGCCTCTGCTTCTCCTTCTCCTTCTTTTGCTTCTCCTTTTGCTTCTGCTTCTTCTGCTTTTCCTGCTTCTCGTTCTGCTTCTGCTTCTTCTGCTTCTCCTTCTGCATCTTCTGTTTCTTCTGCTTCTCCTTCTGCTTTTGATTCTCTTTCTGCTTCTGCTTCTCCTTCAGCTTGTCATTCCGCTTCTCCAGATTCTGCTTCTTCTGCTTCTCCTGCTTCTCCTTCTGCTTCAGGTTCTGCTTCTGCTTCTTCGGATTCTTATGCTTCTGCTTCTCCTGCTTCCCCTCCTTCTCTTTCTGCTTCTCCTTCTGTTTCTCCTTCTCCTTCTGCTTCTGCTCCTGCTTCTTCTCCTTCTCCTGTTTCTGCTGCTTCTGCTTCTCCTGCTTCTGCTTTTTATGCTTTTCCTGCTTCTCTTTCTGCTTCTCCTTCTGCTTCTGCTTCTCCTTCGGCTTCTGCTCCTTCTCCTTCTTCTGTTTCCTCTTCTTCTGCTTCTCCCGCTTCTGCTTCTTCTGCTTCTCCTGCTTCTCATTCTGCTTCTCTTCGTCGGCTTCTCTTTCTACTTCTGCGTCTGCTTCTTCTGCTTCTGCTTCTTCTCTTTAGTTCTTCTCCTTCTGCTTCTGCTTCTTCTGCTTCTCCTGCTTCTCCTTCTGCATCTCCTTCTGCTTGTGCTTTTCCATCTGCTTCTTCTTCTGCTTCTCCTTCTCCTTCTTCTACTTCTCCGTCTGCTTCTGCTTCTTCTGCTTTTCCTGATTCTCTTTCTGTTCTCCTTCTGCTTCTTCTTCTGTTTCTCCTTCTCCTTCTCGTTCTTCTGCTATTTCTTGTGCTTCTTTCTCTGCTTCTACATCTTCAGCTTCTTCTGCAACTGCTTCTCTTTCTTCTGTTTCTTCTGCTTCTCCTTCTGCTTCTCCTTCTGCTTTTGCTTCTCTTTCTGCTTCTGCTTCTCCTTCTGCTTCTCCAGATTCTGCTTCTTCTGCTTCTCCTGCTTCTCCTTCTGCTTCAGGTTCTGCTTCTGCTTCTTCGGATTCTTATGCTTCTGCTTCTCCTGCTTCTGCTTCTTCTGCTTCCCCTCCTTCTCTTTCTTCTTCTCCTTCTGTTTCTGCTTCTCCTTCTGCTTCTGCTTCTTCTCCTTCTTCTGTTTTCTGATTCTGCTTCTCCTGCTTCTGCTTCTCCTGCTTCTCTTTCTGCTTTTCTTTCTGCTTCTCCTTCTCCTTCTTCTGCTTCTCCTTCTGCTTCTGCTTCTTCTGCTTTTCCTGCTTCTCCTTCTGCTTCTGCTTCTTATTCTTCTCCTGCTTCTCCTTCTGCATCTTCTTCTGCTTCTGCTTTTCCTTGTCCTTCTTCTGCTTCTCCTTCTGCTTCTCCTTCTGCTTCTTCTTCTTCTGCTTTATCTGCTTCTCTTTCTGCTTCTCCTTTTGCTTCTCCTTCTGTTTCTCCTTCTCCTCATTCTTCTGCTTTTCCTTCTGCTTCTCCTTCTGCTTCTACTACAACTGCTCCTGCTTCTAATTCTTCTGAATCTTCTGCTTCCCCTTCTGCTTTTGATTCTCTTTCTGCTTCTGCTTCTCCTTCTGCTTGTCATTCTGCTTCTCCAGATTCTGCTTCTACTGCTTCTCCTGCTTCTTCTGCTTCAGTTCTGCTTCTTCTTCTTCGGATTCTTATGCTTCTGCTTCTCCTGCTTCTGCTTCTTCTGCTTCCCCTCCTTCTCTTTCTGCTTCTTCTTCTGTTTCAGCTTCTCCTTCTGCTACTGCTTCTGTCCTTCTCCTGTTTCTTC
>NW_012305973.1:0-1647 GCF_000151885.1 Dipodomys ordii
GAAGTATTTTTATGATGGTGTGTTTGCTGCTCAAGATAGTGAGAATTATACCACCTTCAGAAAGCACAATATCTTCACACTGTGACTATGTAAATATGTAGTCTGAATGATGATATTCCATTTACTGTTTCATAGAAATTTCTTGTATCATCAGCCTTTTTTGGAACCATCTTGTTTTCTCCATCGTCTTCCTCGCTCTGTATCTCCCTTCCCTGAAAGATTCGGGCGGGGGTGGGGGTGCAGGCTGCTTATGTGAATAAACAAAGGAGTTTCCATGGGCTCTTGGCTTTCTCTCCTGCCCAGTTCCCAGCAGTGACCCCTAAGTCATGCTCTGATACCATATTCTACTTTCCTTCTCCATCCCCTATGGCAGTAAAAGCTCAAAAACATTCTCCTCCATGGGGATTCCTTGCAGTCTCCATCTAAAGATTGTCTGTAATATGTCGTTATCTTCCAACCCTTGTTTCCTTACTGGAGCAGGCTATCTGGAGCACTCCGCGGCATCCGGACAGCCTGAGGCGGAAGCGAACCTTCCATTCAAACGGTCTAGCTCTTCCTCTTCCCCCCCCCCCCGCAGGTGATTACTGGACCACGACCACGACCTCCGACCCCCCCCCGCACCAAAATCCACAACCCAACCCTCGGAACAAAATAAAACAAATTTGCTTGAATCTCACGCTGCCTTTTGTTTTTAATTGACGCAATAGGCGAAGGGGAGGGATCTCATTTCTGGTGCTTGACGGGGGGAGGAGGGGGGAGGGGGCGGGGGAATTGGAGAGGAGAGAAGAGGGGGCAGAGGGCATCTCAGTGTATCTGTGTGTGTGCGTGCGTGCATCTTTGAGGAAACTCAAAGATCGGACGCGACAGAGCATGCATGTAGTCCAGCCGGACCAATTCACCACGTCTCTGTCTCTTGTCTCTCTGTTTCTGTTTCTCTATTTCTCTCTCTGTGTCTCTCTTTGCCTCTGTCTGTCTGTCTGTCTGTCTGTCTGTCTCTCTCTCTCTCTCTCTCGTTTGAATTCTCTCTCCCGCCCGCCCGCCCGCCCGCACTCCCTCCCTCCTTTTCCTCTCGACTTGCCAGACAATCCTGGGGCTTCAGCTACTGTACTGGCGCTCCAACACACAACGGTCCCACTCCGAGCCTGCCTGCCTGCCTGCCTGCCTATGCATGGGCCCCATACTCCAACGAGGCACATCATCATCCCCACCCCACCCCTTCTCTGAAAAGAAGGCAGTCTCTCTCGGGGCCAGCCAGCCTGGGCCGGTTTTCTCAGTCAGTCAGTGCGTGGTTTGTTTGTTCTGTTTTTTCCCCCATGCATTTCATGAGAGAAAACTGCAATTCACAAAACCACCACTAGATGGCGCGCGTTGGCCGTCGACAAGGTGGATGGGGCGGCGGGAGGGGCAAAACACGGGTCGGGTCAGTCACTCACTCAGTCAGTCAGTCCTCACCTACCCGGCAGTGGGGAGTGAGAGTTCTGACATACACATACATATAGGTTGTTATGATTCATTATTATCATCATTTGCTTTTCCTCTGTCGTAGCCATGACGACGGGGAGGGGGGAGGGCGGGGTTTCGACCGCCAGCCGACGTGTTGCGGAGGGGGAGGGGGAGGGGGAGGAGTCGCTCGTTCCCTATCCAGGG
>NW_012305974.1:0-2771 GCF_000151885.1 Dipodomys ordii
AAAGCGTGAGACACAGTGGGGGACAGAGCGGGAGACAGGGGGGACACAGCAAGGACACAGCGGGACACAGCGGTGACACATTGGGGACTCAGCGGGGGACACAGCGGGGGACACAGCGGGACATAGCGGGACACAGCGGGGGACACAGCGGGACACAGTGGGGGACAGATCGTGGGACACAGTGAGACACAGCGGGGACAAAAGCTGGACACAGCGGGGGACACAGCTGGACACAGCGGGGTACACAGCGGGACACAGCGGGCACACAGCGGGGACACTGCGGGACACTGCTGGACACAGCGGGGACACAGCGGGACACAGCGGGCACACAGCGTCAATACAGCGGGGACACAGCGTTACACAGCGTGGTACACAGTTGTGGACACAACAGGACACAGTGGGGGCACAGCGGGACACAGCGGGACACAGTGGGACACAGCAGGGACAAAGCATGAGACACAGCGGGGGACAGAGTGGAAGACAGCTGGGGACACAGCGAGGACACAGCGGGACACAGCGGGGACACAGTGGGGACTCAGGGGGGACACAGCGGGGGATAAAGCTGGACACCATGGAACACAGCGGGACACAGCGGGAAACAGCGGTGACCCTGAGGGTCACAGTGGGACACAGCGGGGGACACAGCGAGGACACATTGGGACACAGCAGGGACATAGCGGGACTCAGCGGGGGACACAGCAGTACACAGCGGGACACAGCGGGGACACATCAGGGACACAGCGGGGGACACAGCGGGGACACATCAGGGACACAGCGGGGAACACAGCGGGACACAGCGGGGGACACAGGGAGGTCACAGCAGGACACAGCGGGGACACAGCGGGGACTTAGCGGGGAACACAGCGGGGGACAAAGCGAGACAGCACGGGACACAGTGGGACACAGCGGGACACAGCGGGGACACTGCGGGAACATAGCAGGACACAGCGGGGTACACAGCGGGACACAGCGGGACACAGTGGGGGACACAGCGGGGACACAGCGGGGGACACAGCGGGACACAGTGGAGAACACAGCGAGGACACAGCGGGATCCAGTGGGATACAACTTCGATACAGCGGGGACACAGCTTTACACAGCGTGGTACACAGCTGTAGACACAACAGGACACAGTGGGGGCACAGCGGGACACAGCAGTACACACTGGGACACAGCGGGGACAAAGCGTGAGACAGAGTGGGGGACAGAGCGGAGACAGCGGGGGACACAGCGAGGTCACAGCAGGACACAGTGGTGACACAGCGGGGGACACCACCTGACACAGCGGGGGACACAGGGAGGACACAGCGGGACCCAGCGGGACCCAGCGTTGATTCAGCGGGGGACACAGCGGGACACAGTGAGGTACACAGCGGGAAACAGCAGGACACAACTGGGGACCCAGCGGAGACACAGCGGGACCCAGCGGGACACAGCGGGGGACAAAGCGGGAGACAGCGGGGGACACAGCGAGGACACAGTGGGACACAGAGGTGACACAGAGGGGACTCAGCGGGGGACATAGCGGGGGACAAAGAGGGACACCACGGGACACAGTGTGACAAGGCGGGACACAGCGGGGACACTGCGGGGACACAGCAGGACAAAGCGGGGGACACAGCGGGACACAGCAGGACACAGCGGGACACAGCGGGACACAGCGGGGGACAGCGGAGACAGAGAGGGGACACAGCGAAACTCAGCGGTGACACAGCTGCACCCAACGGAGTACATAGCGGGACACAGCGGGCACAAAGCGGGGACACAGTGGGACATAGCGGGACACAGCACTACACAGCGGGCGACACAGCGGGACACAGCGGGGAACACAGCGGGACACAGCGGGGGACCCAGCATGGACACTGCGGGACACAGCGGGGGACACAGCGAGGACACAGTGGGGGACACAACGGGACACAGCGGGGGACACAGCGAGGACACAGCGGGACCCAGCGGGATACAACTTCGATACAGCGGGGACACAGCTTTACACAGCGTGGTACAAAGCTGTAGACACAACGGGACACAGTTGGTGCACAGCGGGACACAGCGGGACACACTGGGACACAGCGGGGACAAAGCGTGAGACAGAGTGGGGGACAGAGCGGGAGACAGCGGGGGACACAGCGAGGTCACAGCAGGACACAGTGGTGACACAGCGGGGGGACACCACCTGACACAGCGGGTGACACAGCGGGGGGACACAGCGGGACACAGCTGGGGACACAGAGGGGGAAACAACGGGACACAGCGGGGGACACAGCGAGGACACAGCGGGACACAGCGGGACACAGCGGGGACACTGCGGGAACATAGCGGGACACAGCAGGTTACACAGCGGGACACAACGGGACACAGCTTGGGGCACAGCAGGGACACAGCGGGACACAGCGGGACACAGCGGTGCACCCAGCGAGGACACAGCAGGACACAGTGGGGGATACAGAGAGGAAACAGCGGGGGACACAGCGGGGGACAGCGGGACACAGCAGGGAACACAGCGAGGACACAGCGGGACACAGCGGGGGACACAGGGAGGACACAGCGGGACACAGTGAGGTACACAGCGGGAAACAGCAGGACACAGCTGGGGACACAGCGGAGACACAGCGGGACCCAGCGGGGGACACAGTGAGAACACAGCGGGACACAGAGGTGACACAAAGGGGACTCAGCGGGGGACACAGCGGGGGACAAAGAGGGACACCACGGGACACATTGTGACACGGCGGGACACAGCCGGGACACTGCGGGGACACAGCAGGATAAAG
>NW_012305975.1:0-2771 GCF_000151885.1 Dipodomys ordii
CATCTGTGTCCCGCTGTGTCCCGCTGTTTCCTCGCTGTGTCCCCCGCTGTGTCCCGCTGTGTCCTTGCTGTGTCCCCCCTTGTGTTTCCCTGTTTCCTCGCTGTGTCTCCCCCTGTGTGCCGTTGTGTTCCCAGCTGTGTACCCCGTTGTGTCCCGCTGTGTCCCCGCTGTATCAACGCTGTGTCCCGCTGTGTCCTCTCTGTGTACCGCTCTGTACCCCTCTGTGTCCCCCGCTGTGTCCCATTGTGTCCCGCTGTGTACTGCTGTGTCCCCCACTGAGTCCCGCAGTGTCCACCCTGTGTCCCCCACTTTGTCTCTCTTTGTCCCGCTGTGTCCTCGCTGTGTTCCCGGCTGTGTCCCGCTGTGTCCCCCACTGTGTCCCCCGTTGTGTCCCGCTGTGTCCCACTGTGTCTCCCGCTTTGTGCCCGCTGTGTCCCGCTGTGTACTCCGTTGTGTCCAGCTGTGTCCCGCTGTGTCCCCCGCTGTGTCCCGCTGTGTCCCATTGTGTCCCGCTCTGTCCCTTCTGTGTCCTCGCTGTGTACTCCTTTGTGTCAGGCTGTGTCAACGCTGCGTCTCGCTGTGTCCCCTCTCTGTCTCCGCTGTCCCCCGCTGTGTCCCCCGCTGTGTCCCGCTGTGTCCCGCTGTGTCCCCCGCTTTGTCCCGCTGTGTCCCCGCAGTGTCCCCACTGTGTCCCGCTGTGTCCCGCTGTGTCCCCTGCTTTGTCCAGCGGTGTCCTGTAGTGTCCTCGCTGTGTCCCCCACTGTGTCCCGTTGTGTCCACAGGTGTGTACCCCGCTGTGTCGCGCTGTGTCCCCGCTGAATCGACGCTGTTCGTGCTGTGTCTTCCTGTGTTCCCCACTGTGTCCCGCTGTGTCCCCGCTGTGTGCCCGCTGTGTCCCACTGTGTACTTCGTTGTGTCCAGCTGTGTCACCGCTGTGTGCTCGCTGTGTCCCCGCTGTGTCTCACTGTGTCCTCACTGTGTCCCGCTCTGTGTCCCGCTGTGTCCCCCGCTATATGTTCCGCTGTGTCCCGCTCTGTCCCCGCTTTGTGCCCGCTGTGTCCCGCTGTGAACTCCGTTGTGTCCAGCTGTGTCACCACTGTGTCCCGCTGTGTCCTCTCTTTGTCTCCACTGTCCCCCGCTGTGTCCCCCGCTGTGTCCCGCTGTGTCCCGCTGTGTCCCCCGCTTTGTCCCGCTGTGTCGACGCAGTGTTCCCTTTGTGTCCTGCTGTGTCACACTGTGTCCCATGGTGTCCCGCTTTTTCCCCCGCTGTTTCCCCCGCTGAGTCCCCTTTGTGTACCCATTGTGTCCTGCTGTGTCCCGCTGTGTCCTAGCTGTGTCCCCCGCTGTGTCCCGCTGTATCCCCGCTGTGTCCCAAGCTGTGTCCCGCTGTGTCCCGCTGTGTACCCCGCTGTGTCCCCCTATGTTCCCGCAGTGTCCCCGCTGTGTCCTGCTGTGTCCCACTGTGTCCTCGCTGTGTCCCCTGCTGTGTCCCGTTGTGTCCCCAGCTGTGTACCCCGCTGTGTACCGCTGTGTCCCCGCTGTTTCGATGCTATGTCTTGCTGTGTCCCACTGTGTCCTCGCTGTGTCCCCCACTGTGTTCTGCTGTGTCACCCGCTGTGTCCCGCTGTGTCCCCGCTGTGTCCCGCTGTGTCCCCGAAGGGTCACCGCTGTTTCGCGCTGTGTCCCGCTGTGTTCCGTGGTGTCCCGCTTTGTCCCCCGCTCTGTCCCCAGCTGAGTCCCTGCTGTGTCCCCGCTGTGTCCCGCAGTGTCCTCGCTGTGTCCCCCGCTGTCTCCCGCTCTGTCCCCCGCTGTGTCTCACGTTTTATCCCGTCTGTGTCCCACTCTGTCCTGCTGTGTCCCGCTGTGTCCACCACTGTGTCCCTTTGTGTCCCCAGCTGTGTAACCCGCTGTGTAACGCTGTGAATTCCGCTGTATCGAGGCTGTGTCCCGCTGGGTCCCGCTGTGTCCTTGCTCTGTTATTCGTGGTGTCCCCCTCTGTCCCCCAATGTGTCCCCCGCTCTGTCCTGCTGTGTCTCCCGCTCTGTCCCGTTGTTTCTCGCTGTGTCCCCCGCTGTGCCCCTGCTGTGTCCCCGCTGTGTCACACTGTGTCCTGCTGTGTCCCGTTGTGTCCCGCTTTAACCCTGCTGAGTCCCCCTGTGTCCCCGCTGTGTCCTGCTGTGTCGTCGCTCTGTCCTCCGCTGTGTCCCGCTGTGTCCTCTGCTGTGTCCCGCTGTGTCAGTCTGTGTCCCGCTGTATCCCGCTGTGACCCCGCTGAGTCCCCGCTGTGTCCTCGTTGTGTCCCCCGCTGTGTCCCGCCGTGTCCTCGCTGGGTCCCCCGCTGTGTCCCGCTGTGTCCCCGCAGTGTCCCTGCTGTGTCCCGCTGTGTCACACTGTGTCCCATGGTGTACTGCTTTGTCCCCAGCTGTGTCCCCCGCTGAGTCCCCTTGGTGTCCTGCTGTGTCCTCGCTGTGTGCCCCGCTGTCTCCCACTTTGTCCCACGCTGTGTCCCACTGTGTCCTCGCTGTGTCCCCCGCTGTGTCCCGCTATGTCCCCGCTGTGTTCCAAGCTGTGTCCCGCTGTGTCCCGCTGTGTACCCAGCTGTGTCCTGCTATGTTCCCGCAGTGTCCCCGCTGTGTCCCCGCTGTGTCCTGCTGTGTCCTCGATGTGTCCCCCATTGTGTTCCGTTGTGTCTCCAGCTGTGTACCCTGCTGTGTCCCGCTGTGTCCCCGAATGTATCGACGCTGTGTCCCTCTGTGTCCCGCTGTGTCCCG
>NW_012305976.1:0-2771 GCF_000151885.1 Dipodomys ordii
TTAGGGGACTTATTTTGTCTCTGGAGAGTTATATCATGATCCTGGATTGGGACAAAGGGGTCACACTGTCTGATCTCATGTGGTCCTAGCTGGGGTCTCAGTGGATCACTACGGGTTCACAGCAGGGTCACATTGGGAAAATATTTGATATCAGCGGGGGGACAATGCAGGACTCACCGTGATATTGCGTGACTCAGCGGTTGACAGAGCATGGGACTCAGATCTTCATACATCGGGAGAGAGTGGAACACAGCAGGGACAGTGCGGGGTCTCAGCGTGGGACCCAGCGAGGACACAGTGGGACACATATCGGGTCACAGCAAGGACATAGCAGGACACAGTGTGAAAGAGCGGGACACAGCAGGGGACACAGCCGGGGACACAGCGGGACACAGCGGGACACATCGGGGGACACAGCAGTACACTGCAGGGTACAAAGTGGAAAACAGTGGGACACAAAGGGACACAGCAGGGACACAGCGGGGGACACAGTGGGACACAGTGTGGCACACAGTGGGACACAGCGGGGACACAGCAGGGGCACAGTGGGAAACAGCGGGACACAGCGGGTGACAAAGCGGGACACAGCGAGACACAGCGGGACACAGCGGGGGACACAGCGGAGGACACAGAGCTGCACACAGCGGGAGAGAGTGGAACACAGCACGGAAACAGCAGGGACACAGCGGGACATAGCGGGGACAAAGGGAGGACAGAGCGGGACACAGAGGTACACAGCGAGGGACACAGCGGGAGACAGAGGGGACAAACCGGGGAACAACGGGGACACAGCGGGACACAGCTAGGACACAGCAGGGACACAGCGGGACACAGTGGGGGACAGTGGGGACAAAGAGGGGACACAGCGGGACACACCACAAACACAGCAGGGACACAGCGGGACACAGGAGGACAAAGCAGGGACACAGCGGGACACAGCGGGGACACAGCGGGACACAACGCGGGACATAGCAGGGGACACAGTGGGACACAGCGGGACAAAGCAGGACACAGTGGCTCACAGCGGAGGACACAGCAAGGACAGAGCAGGATACAGCGGGACACAGCGGCACACAGCAGGTGACACAGCAGGTGACAGCTGGTACACACCAAGGAACAGCGGGGACCCAGCGGGACACAGCGGGACACAGCAGGAGACACAGCGGGACACAATGGGGGACACAGCGGGACACAGCGGGACACAGCGGGGACACAGCGGGTACACAGCGGGTACACAGGAAGGGACACTGTAGGACACAGCGGGACACAGCGGGACACAGCGAGACAAAACGGGACACAGCAGAATACAGTGGGGGACACAGGGAGAGACACAGCGAGACACAGCAGGACACAGCGGGGACACAGCGGGACACAGCGCGGGACATAGAAGGAGACACAGTGGGACACAGCGGGGGACACAGCGGGACAAAACGGGACACAGTGGGAAACAGCGGAGGACACAGTGAGGACACAGCGGGACACAGCGGGACAAAACGGGACACAGCAGGACAAAACGGGACACAGCGGGACACAGAGGGACACAGCGGGGACACAGCAGGGTACACAGAGAGGACACAGCGGGACACAGTGGGACAAAACGGGACACAGCGGGACATAGCGAGGGCCACAGTGGGGGACAGCTGGGACATACTGGGGGACAACAGGGACACAGTTACACACAGGGGGGGACAGCAGGGAAACAGCGGGGACAAGGACGGGACACAGCGGGACACACCAGGGACACAGCGGGGACACAGCAGGACACAGCAGGGACACAGCGGGACACAACGGGGGACACAGCCTGGGACAGCGGGAACACACCGGAGGACAGTGGGAACAAAGCGGGGACACAGCGGGACACAGCGGGACACAGCGGGACACAGTGGGTCACTGCGGGACAAAGCGGGAGACACAGCGGGACAAAACGGGACACAGCGGGACACAGCGGGGGACACAGCCTGGAACAGCGGGGACACACCGGAGGACAGCGGGAACAAAGCAGGGACACAGCGGGGACACAGCGGGGTACAACAAAGCGGGACACAGCGGGACAAAACGGGACACAGCGGGACATAGCGGGGGCCACAGGGGGGACAGCTGGGACATACTGGGGGACAACAGGGACACAGTTGCACACAGGGGGGACAGCAGGGAAAAAGCAGGGACACAGAGGGGACACAGCAGGACACATCAGAGACACAGCGGGGACACTGCGGGACACAGCAGGGACACAGCGGGACACAGCGGGGGACACAGCGGGGCACAGCGGGGAACAGAGCAGGACACAACGTGGACACAGCGGGACACATGAAGACACAACCGTGAAAAAGCAGGGACACAGCGGGACACAGCGGGACACAGCGGGAAAGCAAAGAAATGGAGGAGGGGCTTCGGGGAGAAAGGGAATAGCCAGTGCAAAGGCCCTGAGGCATGCTTGAGCACTGAAACTTCCATGAACTGGAAGACCAAAGGACCTGAGTTTGCTAGGGCATGATGGGAAAGATTTCTTGAACACAGCATGGTCCTTCCCATCCTGAGACCTGTTCAGTTGACCCTGAGGTTACTTCACCTCCCTTTACCAAAAATAATATGGTATCTTGGCACCAGTGTCTGGTGTCTGTAATCTCTTTTTTTTTCTTGTCATAGAGCTTGAATTCAAGGCCTGGGCGCTGTCCTTGAGCCTCTTTGTGCTCAAGGCTACTGCTCTACCACTTGAGCTACAGCACCACTTCTGACTTTTTCTGAGTAGTTTATTAGAAATAAGAGTCCAC
>NW_012305977.1:0-2771 GCF_000151885.1 Dipodomys ordii
GGGACACAGCAGGACACAGCGGGACACAGCTGGACACAGCGGGGAACACAGAAGGACACAGCGGGACACAGCGGGGACAGCGGGGTAAGAGCAGTGACACAGCAGTACACAGCGGGGACAAAGCTGGACACAGCAGGCTCACAGCGGGAGACACAGCGGGACACAGCGGTGACACAGCGGGACACAGCGTGGAAACAGCAGGGGACACAACGGGGGACACAGCGGTGGAGAGCAGGGACACACCTGGGGCAACGGGGACACAGCGGGGACACAGAGGGGACACAGGGAGGACACAGCGGGGGACCCAGTGGGACACAGCGCGGGACACAGCGGGGACAAAGCGGCGGACACAGCGATACACAGCGGGACATAGCGGTGGACACAGCGGGACACAGCGGGGTCACAGTGGGGGACATAGCGGGACACAGCAGGGACACAGCGAGACACAGCGGGGGACATTGTGGGACACAGCGGGGGACATAGCGGGGGACACAGTGGGGACACAGCAGGGCCACAGCGGGGGACACAGCGGGAAACACATTGGGACATAGCGGGACACAGCGGGGGACACAGCGGGACACAGCGGGACACAGAGGGGAACACAGCGAGGACACAGTGGGACCCAGCGGGACAAAGCGTCGATACAGCGGGGACACAGCGGGACAGAGCGGGGACACAGCGGGACTCAGCGGGGACACAGCAGTACACAGCAGGACACAGCGGGACACAGCGGGGACAAAGCATGAGACACAGCGGGGGACAGAACGGGAGACAGCGGGGGACACAGCGAGGACACAGCGGGACACAGCGGGGACACAGAGGGGACTCAGCTGGGGACACAGCGGGGGACAAAGCAGGACACCACGCAACACAGCGGGACACAGCGCGAAACAGTGGTCACTCTTCGGGGACACAGCGGGACACAGCGGGGGACACAGCAGGACACAGCGGGTGACACAGCAGAACACAGTGGGGGACACAGCGAGGACACAGTGGGACACAGCAAGACACAGCATCGAAACAGCGGGGACACAGCGGTACACAGCAGGGTACACAGCTGGGGACACAACGGGACACAGCGGGGGACACAGCGAGGACACAGTGGGACACAGCAGGACACAGCGGGGACACTGCGGGAACATAGCGGGACACAGCGGGGTACACAGCGGGACACAGCGGGACACAGCTTGGGACACAGCGGGGATACAGCGGGACACAGCGGGGGACACAGCTAGAACACAGCGGGACACAATTGGGACACAAATAGGACTCAGCGGGGGAAACAGCGGGGGAAAAAGCGGGACACCATGGGACACAGTGTGACACAGCAGGACACAGAGGGAACACTGCGTCGACACAGCAGGACAAAGCGTGGGACACAGCGGGACACAGCGGGACACAGCGGGGGACACAGCGGGGGACAGTGTAGACAAAGAGAGGACACAGCGGGACACAGTGGTGACACAGCTGGACACAACGGAGTACACAGCGGGACACAGCGGGCACAAAGCGGGGACAGAGCGGGACACAGCGGGACACAGCGGGACATATAGCGGGGGACACATCGGGACACAGAGGGGGACACAGTGAGGACACAGTGAGACACAGCGGGGACACAGCGAGGACACAGCGGTGACACAGCTGGACACAACGAAGTACACAGCGGGACACAGCGGGCACACAGCGGGGACCCAGCGGGACACAGCGGGGAACACAGGAAGGACACAGCAGGACACAGCGTCGATACAGCGGGGACACAGCGCGACACAGCGGGGTACACACCGGTGGACACAACGGGACACAGTGGGGGACACAGCGAGGACACAACAGGACACAGCGGGGACACTGCAAGGACAGAGCTGGAAAAAGCGGGGGACACAGCGGGACACAGCGGGACACAGTGGAGACACTGCGGGGACACAGCGGGACAAAGCGGGGGACACAGTGGGACACAGCGGGGCACAGCGGGGGACACAGCAGGGGACAGCGGAGACAGAGAGGGGACACAGCGAGACGCAGCGTTGACACAGCTGACACAAAGGAGTACACAACGAGGACACAGAAGGGACAGAGCGGGACACAATGGGACACAGCGGGACACAGCGGGGGACACAGAGGGACACAGCTGTACACAACGGAGTACACAACGGGACACAGCGGGCACAAAGCGGGGGACACAGCGGGACACAGCGGGGGACACAGTGGGGGACACAGCAGGACACAGCGGGGAACACAGCGAGGACACAGCGGGACAAAGAGAGACAAAGCGGGGGACACAGGGTGGACACAGCGGGACTCAGTGGGGGACAAAGCAGTACACAGCGGGACACAGCGGGACACAGCGGGGGACACAGAGGGGTACAGAGCGGTACACAGCGAGGACACAGCGGGACACAGCGGGACACAGCGTTGATACAGCGGGGACACAGCCGGACACAACGGGGTACACAGCTGGGGACACAACGGCACACAGGGGGGGACACAGCGAGGAAACAGCGAAACACAAGGGGGGACACAGCAAGGACACAGCGGGACACAGCGGGGGACACAGCGAGGAAACAGCGGGGCACAGCGGGACACAGCTAGGGACAAATTGGGGAACAGCGGGGGACACAGCAAAGACACAGCAGGACACCATGGGACACAGTGTGACACAGCGGGACACAGCAGGGGACACATCGATGACACAGCGGGATATATTGGGGGACACAGAGAGGACACAGCGGGGGACACAGCGGAGGACACAGCGGGACACAGCGGGGAACACTTGA
>NW_012305978.1:0-2771 GCF_000151885.1 Dipodomys ordii
GAAATACAGTGGGGGGCACAGCGGGACACAGCGGGACACAGTGGCACACAGCGGGCACAAAGCGTGAGACACAGCTTGGGACAGAGCGGGAGACAGCGGGGGACACAGCGAGGACACAGCGGGACACAGCGGTGAAACAGCAGGGACTCAGCGGAGGACACAGCGGGAGACAAAGAGGGACACCACGGAACATAGCGGGACACAGCGGGAAACAGCAGTGACCCTGCGGGGACACAGTGGGACACAGCTGGGGACACAGCGGGACACAGAGGGGGATAGAGCGGGAAACAGAGGGGGACAGAGCGTGGGACACAGCGAGACACAGCAGGGACAAAGCTGGACACAGCGGGGTACACAGAGGGACACAGCGGGGACGCAGTGGGGAAACAGCGTGACACAGCAGGACACAGCGGGACACAGCGGGGGACACAGCAGTACACAGCAGGACAAAGCGGGACACAGCGGGGACACAGCAGAGACACAGCGGGGGACACAGAGGGACAGAGTGGGGTACACAGCTGGGGACACAGCGAGGACACAGCCGGACACAGCGGGACACATCGTGGACACTGCAGGAACATAGCAGGACACAGCGGGGTACACAGCGGGACACAGCGGGACACAGCTGGGGACACAGCAGGGACACAGCGGGACACAGCGGAACACAGTGGGAGACAAAGCAGAAGACAGCGGGGCACACAGCGAGGACACAGGGGGACACAGAGGCGACACAGAGGGGACTCAGCGGGGGACACAGCGTGGGACAAAGTGGGACACCACGGGACACAGTGTTACACAGCGGGACACAGCGGGGACACTGCGGGACACAGCAGGAAAAAGCGGGGGACACAGCGGGACACAGCGGGCCACAGTGGGGGACACAGCGGGGGACAGCGGAGACAGAGAGTGGCCACAGCGAGACACAGCGGTGACACAGCTGGACACAGCAGGGTACACAGCAGGACACAGCGGGCACACAGCGGGGACACAGCGGGACACAGCGGGACACAGCGGGGACACAGCGGGACAAAGCGGGAGACACAGCGGGACACAGCAGGCACACAGCGGGGACACAGTGGGACACAGCGGGACACAGCGGGGGACAAAGCGGGACACAGTGGGGGACCCAGTGAGGACACAGCGGGACACAGCAGGGGACACAGCGAGTACACAGCGGGGGACACAACGGGGGACACAGCGGGACACAGCGGGGAACACAGCGAGGACACAGCGGGACACAGCGGGACACAGCGTCGATACAGCGGGGACACAGCCTTACACAGTGTGGTACACAGCTGTGGACTCAACGGGACACAGTGGGGGCACAGCCGGACACAGCGGGACACAGTGGGACACAGCGGGGGAGTGAGACATAGCAGGGGACAGAGAGGGTGACAGCAGGGGACACAGCGAGGAAACAGCAGGACACAGCGGTGACACAGCGGGGACTCAGTGGGTGACACAGCGGGACACAGCGGGGGACACAGCGGGACACAGCGCGGAACAAGGCGGAACACAGTGTGGGACAGAGCGTGGGACACAGCGAGACACAGCGGAGACAAAACTGGACACAGCGGGGTACACAGAGGGACACAGCAGAGACACAGCGAGGACACAGAGGCACACAGTGGGGGACACAGCAAGGATAGAGCGGGAAACAGGGGGGGACACAGCAGGACATAGCGGGGGACAGAGCGGGACACAGCGGGACACAGCGGGGGACACAGGATGGACACAGCAGGGACACAGCGGGGGACAGATCGAGGACACATTGGGACACAGCGGGGACACAGCGGGACTCAGCGGGGGACACAGCAGTACACAGCGGGACACAGCGGGACACAGCAGGGACACAGCGGGGGACACAGCGGGACACAGCGGGGGACACAGAGGGGGACACAGCGGGGAAAAAAGCGAGGCCACAGCAGAACACAGCGTGGGACACAGCGAGGACACAGCGGGACACAGCGTCGATACAGCGGGGACACAGCGGGACACAGCGAGGTACACAGCTGGGGACACAACGGGACACAGTGGGGGCACAGCCGGACACAGCTGGACACAGCGGTACACAGCGGGGACACTGCAGAAACATAGTGGGACACAGCAGGTTACACAGCGGGACACAGCGGGACACAGCTTGGGACACAGCGGGGACAAAGCGGCAGACAGCGGGGGACACAGCAAGGACACAGCGGGACACAGCGGTGACACAGAGGGGACTCAGCGGGACAAAGCGGGGGACACAGCGTGACACAGCGGGACACATCGGTGGACACAGCGGGGGACAGCGGAGATAGAGAGGGGCCAAAGCGAGACACAGCGGTGATACAGCTGGACACAACGGAGTACACAGCGGGACACAGCGGGCACACAGCGGGGACACAGCGGGACACAGCGGGACACAGCAGGGAACACAGGAAGGAAACAGCGGGACCCAGTGGGACACAGCGTCGATACAGCGGGACACAGCGGGGTACACAGCTGGGGACACAACGGGACACAGCGGGGGATACAGCGAGGACATAGTGTGACCCAGCAGGACACAGCGGGGACACAGCGGGACCCAGCGGGGAATCCAGCGAGGACATAGTGGGACACAGCGGGGGACACAGCGAGAACACAGCAGGGGACACAGCGAAGACACAGCGGGACCCAGCGGGACACAGCGTCGATACAGCGGGCACACAGCGTTACACAGCGTGGTACACACCTGTAGACACAACGGGACACAGTGTGGGCACAGCCGGACACAGCGGGACACAGTGGGA
>NW_012305979.1:0-2771 GCF_000151885.1 Dipodomys ordii
TGCTTCCCTTTCTGTTTCTGCAACTCCTTCTGCTTCACCTTCTGCTGCTCCTTCTCCTTCTTCTGTTTCTCCCTCTGCTTCTGCTTCTGCTTCTTATGCTTCTTCTTTTTCTTCTGCTTCTGCTTCTCCTGCTTCTGCTTCTTATGCTTCTACTGCTTCTTCTGTTCTGTTTCTTCTGCTTCTACTTCTCTTTCTGCTTCTGCTTCTCCTGCTTGTTTTTCTGCTTCTTCTCCTGCTTCTCCTTCTGCTGCTTCTTCTACCTCTCCTTCTGCTTCTCTTTTTGCTTATCTTTCTGCTTCTGCTTCTTCTGTTGCTCCTGCCTGAATTTCTGGTTCTACTTCTTCTGCTGCTTCTCCTTCTACTTCTGCTTCTACTTCTGCTTCTGTTTCTGCTTCTTCTGCTTCTTTTCGGCTTCTCCTGCTCCTGCTTCTTGTGCTTCTCTTGCTTCTCTTTCTGCTTCTCATTCCGCTTCGGCTTCTCTTTCTGCTTCTGTTTCTCCTCCTTCTCCTTCTCCTACTTCTGCTTCTCCTTCAGCTTCTGTTTCTTCTGCTTCTCCTGCTTCTCCTTCTGCATCTCCTTCTGCTTGTGCTTGTCCTTATGCTTCTTCTTCTGCTTCTGCTTCTCCTTCTCCTCCTCCTTCTTTTGCTTCTCCTTCTGATTCTGCATCTTTTGCTTCTTCTGCTACTGCCTCTGCTTCTTCTGTTTCTTCTGCTTCTCCTTCTGCTTCACCTTCTGCTTTTGCTTCTCTTTCTGCTTCTGCTTCTCCTTCTGGTTCTCCTTCTTCTTCTCCAGATTCTGCTTCTTCTGCTTCTCCTTCTGCTTCAGGTTCTCCTTCTGCTTCTTCGGCTTCTTCTGCGTCTATTTCTGCAACTCCTTCTGTTAATGCTTCTCCTTCTGCTTCTGCTTCTTCTCCTTCTTCTCTTTATTCTCCTTCTGCTTCTCCCGCTTCTGCTTCTTCTTCTCCTGTTTCTCTTTATGATTATCCTTCTGCTTCTCCTTCTCCTCCTTCTTCTGCTTCTCCTTCTGCTTCTGCTTCTCCTTCTGCATCTTCTTCTGTTTCAATTTCTCCTTCTTCTGCTTTTCATTCTGCTTCTGCTTCTCCTGCTTCTGCTTCTCCTGCTTCTCCTTCTCCTTCTCTTTCTACTTCTGCTTATCCTTCTCTTTCTTCTACTCCAAATCCTTCTCTTTCTCCTTCTCCTTCTTCTGCTTCTCCTTCTCCTGCTGCTTCCTCTTCTGCTTCTTCTGATTTTTCTATTTCTTCTACTTCAGCTTATGCTTATTCTGCTTCTCCTTCTGCTTCTCCTTCTGCTTCTGCTTCTGCTCTTCTCCTTCTTCTGCTTCTGCTTCTCCTGCTTCTTCTGCTTCTGCTTCTCCTGCTTCTCGTTCTGCTTCAGGTTCTGCTTCTGCTTTTTCTGCTTCTTCTCCTTCTGCTTCTCCTGCTTCAGCTTCTTCTGCTTCTCCTGCTACTCTTTCTCCTTCTCCTTCTGCTTCTGTTTCTACTTCTGCTTCTGCTTCTGCTCTTCTCCTTCTTCTGTTTCTTCTGCTTCTGCTTCTCCTGCTTCTGCTTCTTCTGCTTCTACTGCTTCTCCTTATGCTTCTCCTTCTTCTTCTTCTTCTTCTTCTTCTTCTTCTTCTTCTTCTTCTTCTTCTTCTTCTTCTTCTTCTTCTTCTTCTTCTTCTTCTTCTTCTCTTTCTTCTGTTTCTGCTTTTCCTGCTTCTTCTGCTTCTTATGCTTCTCTATCTGCTTCTCATTTTGCTTCTGCTTCTCCTTCTGCTTCTCCTATTGCTTCTGCTGCTCTTCCTTCCCCTTCTCCTATTTCTGCTTCTCCTTCTGCTTCTGCTTCTCCTTCTGCTTCTGCTTCTTCTGCTTCTCCTGCTTCTCCGTCTGCATCTTCTTCTCCTTCTGCTTCTCCTTCTGCTTCTCCTTTTCCTGCTCATTCTGCTTCTGCTTCACCTTCTTCATCTGCTTCTCCTTCCGTATCTCCTTCTGCTTCTGCTTCTCCTTCTTTCGCTTCTCCTACTTCTGCTTCTCCTTATGCTTCTTCTGCTTCTCCTTCTTCTGATTTTCCTGCTTCTCCTTCTGCTTCTCATTCTGCTTCTCCTTCTTCTTCTTCTTCTTCTTCTTCTTCTTCTTCTTCTTCTTCTTCTTCTTCTTCTTCTTCTTCTTCTTCTTCTTCTTCTTCTTCTTCTCTGCTTCTGCTTCTCCTCCTTCTCCTTCTCCTTCTCCTACTTCTCCTTTTCCTTCAGCTTCTGCTTTTTCTGCTTCTCCTTCTGCATCTCCTCCTGCTTGTGCTTGTTCTTATGCTTCTTCTTCTGCTTCTGCTTCTCCTGCTTGTTTTGGTTCACCTTTTGCTTATGCTTCTTCTGCTTTTCCTGCTTCTCCTTCGGCTTCTCCCTCTGCCTCTCCTTCTGCTTCTCCTTCTGTTACTCCTTCTCCTTCTCGTTCTTCTGCTTTTCCTTCTGCTTCTCCTTCTGCTTCTACATCTTCTCCTTCTTCCTCTGCTTCTGCTTCTCATGCTTCTTCTTTTTCTTCTGCTTCTGCTTCTCCTGCTTCTGCTTCTTCTGCTTCTCCTGCTTCTCTATCTGCTTCTCCTTCTGCTTCGCCTTCTGCTTCTTCATCTTCTGCTTCTGCTTCTCCTTCTTCTCCTTCTCCTTATGCTCCTTTTCTCCTTATGCTTCTTCTACTTCATCTACTTCATCTACTTCTTCTTCTTCTTCTTCTTCTCTTCTTCTCTTCATCTTCATCTTCTCCTCGTCCTCCTCCACCACCA
>NW_012305980.1:0-2771 GCF_000151885.1 Dipodomys ordii
CTCTCTCTCTCTCCTCCTCATCTCTCATCTTCTCATCATCGTCATCTCGTCTCTCTTCATCTCATCGTCTCTTCTTCTTCTTCTCGTCGTCTCTTCTTCTTCTTCTTCTTCTTCTTCTTCTTCTTCTTCTTCTTCTTCTTCTTCTTCTTCTGTATCTTCTGTTTCTGCTTCTCCTGCTTCTGCATTTGTGCTTCTCCTGCTTCTCTTTCTTCTTCTCATTCTTCTGCTTCTCCTTCTGTTTCTCCTATTGCTTCTGCTGCCCTTCCTTCTCCTTCTCCTTCTCCTACTTCTGCTTCTCCTTCTGCTTCTGCTTCTTCTGCTTCTTCTTCTTCTTCTACTCCTTCTGTTTCTGCTTCTTCTGCTTCTCCTGCTTCTCCTTCTGCATCTCCTTCTGCTTGTGCTTGTCCTTATGCTTCTTCTTCTACTTCTGCTTCTCCTTCTCCGTCTGCTACTGCTTCTTCTCTTTTTCCTGCTTCTCCTTCTGCTTCTCCTTCTGCTTCTTCTTCTGTTTCTCCTTCTCCTTCTTGTTCTGCTTTTCCTTCTGCTTCTCCTTCTGCTTCTGCATCTTCAGCTTCTTCTGCTACTGCTACTGCTTCTTCTGTTTCTTCTGCTTCTCCTTCTGCTTTTACTTCTCTCTCTGCTTCTGCTTCTCCTTCTGGTTCTCCTTCTTCTTCTCCAGATTCTGCTTCTTCTGCTTCTCCTTCGGCTTCAGGTTCTTCTTCTGCTTCTTCAGCTTCTTCTGCTTCTATTTCTGCATCTCTTTCTGTTTCTGCTTCTCCTTCTGCTTCTTCTCCTTCTTCTATTTCTTCTCCTTCTGCTTCTCCCGCTTCTGCTTCTCCTTCTTCTCCTTCTGTTTCTCTTTATGATTTTCCTTCTGCTTCTCCTTCTCCTCCTTCTTCTGCTTCTCCTGCTTCTCCTTCTCCTTCTCTTTCTGCTTCTGCTTATCCTTCTGTTTCTTCTACACCAAATCCTTCTCTTTCTCCTTCTCCTTCTTCTGCTTCTCCTTCTCCTGCTGCTTCCTCTTCTGCTTCTTCTGCTTTTTTTCTTTCTTCTACTTCAGATTCTGCTTATTCTGCTTCTCCTGCTTCTCCTTCTTCTTCTTCTTCTTCTTCTTCTGCTTCTTCTTCTTTTTCTGCCTTTTCAGTTTCTTCTCCTTCAGCTTCTGCTTCTTCTGTTTCTGCTTCTCTTTCTGCTTCTCCTTCTGCTTCTGCTACTTCTCCTTCTTCTGTTTCTTCTTCTTCTGCTTCTCGTTCTGCTTCTCTTCGTCTGCTTCTCTTTCTGCTTCTGCTTCTGCTTCTTCTGCTTCTTCTTCTCCTTCTTCTACTCCTTCTGTTCTGCTTCTTCTGCTTCTCCTGCTTCTCCTTCTGCATCTCCTTCTGCTTGTGCTTGTCCTTATTCTTCTTCTTCTGCTTCTCCTTCTCCGTCTGCTACTGCTTCTTCTGATTTTCCTGCTTCTCATTCTGCTTCTCCTTCTGTTTCTCCTTCTCCTTCTTGTTCTTCTTCTTTTCCTTCTGCTTCTCCTTCTGCTTCTGCATCTTCAGCTTCTTCTGCTACTGCTTCTGCTTCTTCTGTTTCTTCTGCTTCTCCTTCTGCTTTAGCTTCTCTTTCTGCTTCTGCTTCTCCTTCTGGTTCTCCTTCTTCTTCTCCAGATTCTGCTTCTTCTGCTTCTCCTTCTGCTTCAGGTTCTTCTTCTGCTTCTTCGGCTTCTTCTGCGTCTATTTCTGCAACTCCTTCTGTTAATGCTTCTCCTTCTGCTTCTGCTTCTTCTCCTTCTTCTCTTTCTTCTCTTTCTGCTTCTCCCGCTTCTGCTTCTTCTTCTCCTTCTGTTTCTCTTTATGATTATCCTTCTGCTTCTCCTTCTCCTCCTTCTTCTGCTTCTGCTTCTGCTTCTGCTTCTCCTTCTGCATCTTCTTCTGTTTCAATTTCTCCTTCTTCTGCTTTTCATTCTGCTTCTGCTTCTCCTGCTTCTGCTTCTCCTGCTTCTCCTTCTCCTTCTCTTTCTACTTCTGCTTATCCTTCTCTTTCTTCTACTCCAAATCCTTCTCTTTCTCCTTCTCCTTCTTCTGCTTCTGCTTCTCCTTATGCTTCTCCTTCTTCTTCTACTTCTCCTTCTTCTTCTTCTTCTTCTTCTTCTTCTTCTTCTTCTTCTTCTTCTTCTTCTTCTTCTTCTTCTTCTTCTTCTTCTTCTTCTTCTTCTTCTTCTTCTTCTTCTCTTTCTTCTGCTTCTGCTTTTCCTGCTTCTTCTGCTTCTCTTTCTGCTTCTCATTCTGCTTCTGCTTCTCCTTCTGCTTCTCCTTCTGCTTCTCCTATTGCTTCTGCTGCTCTTCCTTCCCCTTCTCCTATTTCTGCTTCTCCTTCTGCTTCTGCTTCTCCTTTTGCTTCTGCTTCTTCTGCTTCTCATGCTTCTCCGTCTGCATCTTCTTCTCCTTCTGCTTCTCCTTCTGATTCTCCTTTTCCTGCTCCTTCTCCGTCTTCTCCTACTCCCTCTGATTCTGCTTCTTATGCTTATTCTTTTTCTTCTGCTTCTCCTGCTTCTGCTTCTTCTGCTCCTACTGCTTCTCCTTCTGCTTCTCCTTCTGATTCTCCTTTTCCTGCTCCTTCTCCGTCTTCTCCTACTCCCTCTGCTTCTGCTTCTTATGCTTATTCTTTTTCTTCTGATTCTCCTGCTTCTGCTTCTTCTGCTCCTACTGCTTCTCCTTATGCTTCTCCTTCTTCTCCTTCTTCTTCTTCTTCTTCTTCTTCTTCTTCTTCTTCTTCTTCTTCTTCTTCTT
>NW_012305981.1:0-2770 GCF_000151885.1 Dipodomys ordii
ATTCTGCTTCTTCTGCTTCTCCTGCTTCTCCTTCTGCATCTTCTTCTGCTTCTGTTTCTCCTTCTCCTTCTTCTGCTTCTCCTTCTGATTCTCCTTCTGCTTCTTCTGCTTTACCTGCTTCTCTTTCTGCTTCTCCTTCTCCTTCTCCTTCTGTTTCTCCTTCTCCTTCCTGTTTTTCTGCTTTTCCTTCTGCTTCTGCTACACCTGCTACTGCTTCTACTTCTTCTGTTTCTTCTGCTTCTCCTTCTGCTTTTGATTCTCTTTCTCCTTCTGCTTCTCCTTCTGCGTCTCGTTCTGCTTCTCCAGATTCTGCTTCTTCTGCTTCTCCTGCTTCTCCTTCTGCTTCAGGTTCTGCTTCGGCTTCTTCGCATTCTCATGCTTCTGCTTCTCCTGCTTCTGCTTCTTCTGCTTTCCCTCCTTCTCTTTCTGCTTCTCCTTCTGTTTCTGCTTCTCCTTCTGCTTCTGCTTCTTGTCCTTCTCCTGTTTCTTCTGCTTCTGCTTCTCCTGTTTCTGCATCTCCTGCTTCTCCTTCTGCTTCTCTTTCTGCTTCTCCTGCTGCTTTTCCTTCTCCTGCTCTTTCTTCTGCTTCTCTTTCTGCTTCTCCTTCTGCTTCTCCTTCTCCTTCTCGTTCTTCTGCTTTTCCTTCTGCTTCTCCTTCTGCTTCTACATCTTCTGCTACTGCCTCTGCTCTCTGTTCTCTGCTCTCTTCTGCTCTCATCTGCTTTGCTCTCTTCTGCTCTGCTCTCATCTGCTCTCCAGATCTGCTCTCTGCTCTCCTGTATCTCATATGCTTCAGGGTCTGCTTCTGCTTCTCGGCTCTCTGCTTCTGCTTCTCCTGCTTCTCGTTGTGCTTCTCGTTGTGATTCTCTTTCTGCTTCTCCTTCTGTTTCTGCTTCTCCTTCTGCTTCTCCTTCTGCTTCTGCTTCTGCTTCAATTTCTCCTTCTTCTTCTCATTCTGCTTCTGCGTCTTCTGTTTCTTCTGCTTCTCTTGCTTCTGCTTCTCCTGCTTCTCCTACTTCTCGTGCTGCTTCTCCTTCTGCGTCTCTTTCTGCTTCTGCTTATCCTTTTGCTTCTCTTACTCCTAATCCTTCTCTTTCGCCTTCTCCTTCTTGTTCTTCTGCTTGTCCTGGTGCTTCTACTTCTGCTTATTCTACTATTTCTGTTTCTTCTGCTTCTGCTTTAGATTGTGCTTCTTCTGTTTCTCCTTCTGCTTCAGATTCTGCTTCTGCTTCTTCGGCTTCTCCTGTTTCTTCTGCTTCTGCTTCTCCTGCTTCTCCTTCTGCTTCTGCTTCTGCTCTTCTCCTTCTTCTGTTTCTTTTGCTTCTGTTTCTTCTGCTTCTTCTTCTTCTGTTTATTCTGATTCTACTTCTGCTTCTCCTTCTTCTCCTTCTCTTTCTGCTTCTTCTGATTCTCCTGCTTCTCCTTCTTGTTCTCCTTCTGTTTCTGCTTCTGCTTCTCCTTCTGCTGCTCCTTCTCCTTCTCCTTCTTCTGCTTCTCTCACTGCTTCTGCTTCTGCTTCTTTTGCTTATTCTTTTTCTTCTGCTTCAGCTTCTCCTGCTTCTGCTTCTTCTCCTTCTACTGCTTCTCCTTATACTTCTCCTTATGCTTCTCCTTATGCTTCTCCTTATGCTGCTCCTTTTTTTTTCTTCTTCTTCGTCTTCTTCTTCTTCTCTTTCTTCTGCTTCTGCTTTTCCTGCCTCTTCTGCTTCTACTGCTTCTCTTTCTGCTTCTTGTCCTTCTCCTGTTTCTTCTCCTTCTGCTTCTCCTGCTTCTGCTTCTTCTGCTTTTCCTGCTTCTCTTTCTGCTTCTCCTTCTGCTTCTCCTTCTGGTTCTGCTCCTTCTCCTTCTTCTGTTTCTTCTTCTTCTGCTTCTCCCGCTTCTGCTTCTTCTGCTTCTCCTGCTTCTCGTTCTGCTTCTCTTCGTCGGCTTCTCTTTCTATTTCTGCTTCTGCTTCTTCTGATTCTGATTCTTCTCCTTTTTCTTCTCCTTCTGCTTCTGCGTCTTCTCCTTTTCCTGCTTCTCCTTCTGCATCTCCTTCTGCTTGTGCTTTTCCTTCTGCTTCTTCTTCTGCTCCGGCTTCTCCTTCTCCTTCTTCTGCTTCTCCGTCTGCTTCTGTTTCTTGTGCTTTTCCTGCTTCTCCTTCTGCTTCTCCTTCTATTTCTCCTTCTCGTTCTTCTGCTATTCCTTCTGCTTCTCTTTCTGCTTCTGCATCTTCAGCTTCTTCTGCTACTGATTCTGCTTCTTCTGTTTCTTCTGCTTCTCCTTCTGCTTTTGCTTCTCTTTCTGCTTCTGCTTCTCCTTCTGGTTCTCCTTCTTCTACTCCAGATTCTGCTTCTTCTGCTTCTCCTGCTTCTCCTTCTGCTTTAGGTTCTGCTTTTGCTTCTTCAGGCTTCTTCTGCTTCTTTTTCTGCTTCTCCTTCTGTTTCTGCTTCTCTTTCTGCTTCTGCTTCTTCTCCTTCTTCTATTTCTTCTGATTCTGCTTCTCCTGCTTCTGCTTCTCCTGCTTCTCCTTCTATTTCTCTTTATGCTTCTCCTTCTTCTGCTTCTACTACTGCTTCTGCTTCTCCTTCTGCTCCTGCATCTTCTGCTTCTTCTGCTACTGCCTCTGCTTCTTCTGTTTCTTCTGCTTCTCCTTCTGCTTTTGCTTCTCTTTCTGCTTCTGCTTCTCCTTCTGCTTCTCCAGATTCTGCTTCTTCTGCTTCTCCTGTATCTCCACAAGCTTCAGGTTCAGCTTCTGCTTCTTCGGCTTCTTCTGCTTCTGCTTCTCCTG
>NW_012305982.1:0-1358 GCF_000151885.1 Dipodomys ordii
TCACCATGACTGACAAAAAACAAGCAAACAAACAAAAATCAAGATTAGTAAGTTGGGGGGAGGGGTCCGTAGGATGGTGGTTCCAGGGAATCTTCCCATGTTCCCTAGTTGGCCCTCGACACGTGTGCACTGCTCACAGTGGAAAATGGGATTCAGACAAGGAGGTTGCCATGCCCATAGTTCCAGATACTTGAGGTTCCAGGTCTGTCCTCTACATCTTGGTGCTCAGCCGAGGTTCCTGGGTCCTGGTTGCACACCATGGGAGAGTGCTGCTCCCAGAGGGCATTGGCCAGTTGTACCCTAAAAAGCCTTCCACATATTCAATTAAGCAGTAACAGTGGTTGTGCACTGACAACGTCTTTACTTTTTTCCTTTTCTTTGTCAGTTGTGGGGCCTGAACAATGGGCTTGGGCGCTGTCCCTCAGCTCTTCAGCTCAAGGCTAGCGCTCTACCACTTGAGTGTCAGCCCCACTTCCGGCTTTTTCTGCTTATGTGGTGCTGAGGAATCAAACCCAGGGCCTCATGCATGCAAGGCAAGTGCTCTACCACTGAGCCACCTTCCCAGCCCCTGACAACTTCTTTAGTATCGGACTCTGGCCTCTCTGGAAAGCCTTATCAAGCAGCTGGCTGTTACTCAAAAGCAGTTTCAGGTAAAAAGACCATGCCAGAAATGTAGGTGAAGTCCACCCCATGTAGGCTGCTCTTCATTCAGAAAGGCCTGTGGCAGCCACTCCTGGAAGACTCAAGATGTCTCTTCTGATCATGCCTAAATTATTGGCTGGTTTATTAAGGCTTATTAGGAAAGACTCCTTTTTTTTTTTTTTTTTTTGTCGGTCCTGGTGCCTGAACTCTGGGCCTGGGCACTGTCCCTCAGCTCTTCAGCTCAAGGCTAGCGCTCTACCACTTGAGCTACGTGCACCACTTTTGGCTTTTCTCTGCTTATGTGGTGCTGAAGAATCCAACCCGGGGCTTCATTCATGCAAGACAAGCACTCTACCACTGAGCCACCTTCCCAGCCCCAGAAAGGCTCCTTTTTATTATTTTCTTTTTTTTTTGGGGGGGGGTACAGTCATGGGGCCGAAACTCTGGGCCTGGGCGCTGTCCCTCAGCTCTTCAGCTCAAGGCTAGCACTCTACCACTTATGCCACAGCACCACTTCTGGCTTTTTTCTTTTTGCTTATGTGGTGCTAAGGAATCGAACCCAGGGCCTTGAGCATGCAAGCAAGCGCTCTACCACTGAGCCACCTTCCCAGCCCCTTTATTATTTTCTTGACACATACTTTTTTGACAGTGTTTCAAAGATGATTACAAGAAGTATGTGGAAAAGTTAGATGTGGTCCTTAGAATTTATTCTGGCA
>NW_012305983.1:0-2770 GCF_000151885.1 Dipodomys ordii
GAAGGAGAAGCAGAAGGAGAAGCAGAAAGAGAAGCAGGTAAAGCAGATGAAGAAGAACAGAAGGAGAAGCAGAAGGAGAAGCAGAAGAAGGAGAAGGAGAAGCAGAAGCAGAAGAAGATGCAGAAGGAGAAGCAGAAGAAGCAGAAGCAGAAGGAGAAGCAGGAAAAGCAGAAGAAGCAGAAGCAAAAGGAGAAGCAAAAGAAGGAGAAGGAGAAGCAGAGGCAGAAGAAGAAGCATAAGGACAAGGACAAGCAGAAGGAGATGCAGAAGGAGAAGCAGGAGAAGCAGAAGAAGCAGAAGCTGAAGGAGAAACAGAAGTAGGAGAAGGAGAAGGAGGAGAAGCAGAAGCAGAAGGAGAAGGAGAAGCAGAATGAGAATCAGAAAGAGAAGCAGGAGGAGGACAAGAAGCAGAAGCAGGAGAAGCCGAAAGAGAAGAAGCAGAAACAGAAGCAGAAGGAGAAGCAGAAGCAGAAGGAGAAGCAGCAGAAGAAGTAGAACCAGAAATTCAGGCAACAGAAACAGAAGAAGCAGAAGCAGAAGGAGAAGCCAAAAGAGAAGCAGAATGGGAAGTAGAAAAAACAGCAGAAGAAGCAGAAAAACAAGCAGGAGAAGCAGAAGCAGGAAGAGAAGTAGAAGCAGAAGAAGCAGCAGAAGAAGAAGAAGCAGTAGAAGCATAAGAAGCAGAAGCAGGAGAAGCAGAACCAGAAGAAAAATAAGAAGCATAAGAAGCAGAAGCAGAGGGAGAAACAGAAGAAGGAGAAGGAGCAGCAGAAGGTGAAGCAGAAGGAGATGCAGAAGCAGAAAGAGAAGCAGAAATAGAAGGAGAAGAAGAAGGAGAAGTTGGAGAATCAGAAGAAGCAGAAGCAGAAAGAGAAGCAGAAGAAGGAGAAGGAGAAGCAGAAGGAGAAGGACAAGCAGGAGAAACAGAAGAAGCAGAAGCGGGAGAAGCAGAAGAAGAAGAAGAAGAAGGAACAGAAGAAGGAGAAGGAGCAGAAGGAGAAGCAGAAGCAGAAGGAGAAGCAGAAAGAGAAGCAGAAGAAGCAGAAGAAGCAGTAGCAGGAGAAGCAGAAGCAGAAGAAACAGAAAAAGCAGAAGAAGCAGAAGAAGAAGCAGCAGGAGAAGCAGAAGAAGAAGAAGAAGAAGGAGAAGGAGAAAGAGAAGGATTAGGAGTAGGAGAAACAGAAGGATAAGCAGAAGCAGAAAGAGAAGGAGAAGGAGAAGCAGGAGAAGCAGAAGAAGCAGAAGCAGGAGAAGCGGAAGCAGAATGAAAAGCAGAAGAAGGAGAAATTGAAACAGAAGAAGATGCAGAAGGAGAAGCAGAAGCAGAAGTAGAAGCAGAAGAAGGAGAAGCAGAAGGAGAAGCATAAGGAGAAACAGAAGGAGAAGCAGGAGAAGCAGAAGCAGGAGAAGCAGAATCAAAAGAAATAGAAGAAGGATAAGAAGCAGAAGCAGAAAGAGAAGGAGAAACAGAAGGAGAAGCAGAAATAGAAGCAGAAGAAGCAGAAGCAGAACCTGAAGCAGAAGGAGAAGCAGGAGAAGCAGAAGAAGCAGAATCTGGAGAAGAAGGAGAACCAGAAGGAGAAGCAGAAGCAGAAAGAGAAGCAAAAGCAGAAGGAGAAGCAGAAAGAGAAGCAGCAGGAATAGCAGAATAACGAGAAGGAGAAACAGAAGGAGAAGAAGAATGAGAAGCAGAAGGAGAAGCAGGAAAAACAGAAGAAGCAGAAACAGACGGAGAAGCAGAAGAAGGAGAAGCAGAAGAAGAAGAAGAAGCAGAAGGAAAAGTACAAGCAGAAGGAGATGTAGAAGGAGTAGCAGGAGAAGCAGAAGAAGCAGAAGCAGAAGGAGAAGAAGAAGGAGAAGAAGCAGAATCAGAAGAAGTAGAAGGAGAAGTAGAAAGAGAAGCTGATGAAGAGAAGCAGAACGAGAAGCAGGAGAAGCAGAAGAAGCAGAGTGTGAGAAGCAGAAGCAAAAGAAACGAAGAAATAGAAGGAGCAGAAGCAGAAGGAGGAGCAGAAGCAGAAGGAGAAGCAGAAAGAGAAGCAGGAAAAGCAGAAGAAGCAGAAGCAGGAGAAGCAGAAGCAGAAGAAACAGGAGAAGGACAAGAAGCAGAAGCAGAAGGAGAAGCAGAAACAGAAGGAGAAGCGGAAAGAGAAGGAGGGGAAGCAGAAGAAGCAGAAGCAGGAGAACCAGAAGCATAAGAATCCGAAGAAGCAGAAGTAGAACCTGAAGCAGAAGGAGAAGCAGGAGAAGCCGAAGAAGCAGAATCTGGAGAAGCAGAATGAGAAGCTGAAGGAGAAGCAGAAGCAGAAAGAGAATCAAAAGGAGGAGAAGCGGAAGAAACAGAAGAAGCAGAAGCAGTAGCAGTTGCAGCAGAAGCAGAAGGAGAAGCAAAAGTAAAAGCAGAAGAACGAGAAGGAGAAGGAGAAACAGAAGGAGAAGCAGAAGGAGAAGCAGAAGAAGTAGAAGGAGAAGCTGAAGGAGAAACAGAAGCAGAAGAAGCAGCAGAAGGAGAAGCAGAAGCAGAAGAAGATGCAGAAGGAGAAGCAGAAGAAGCAGAAGCAGAAGGAGAAGGAGAAGTAGGAGAAGGAGAAGGAAGAGCCGCAGAAGCAATAGGAGAAGCAGAAGGAGAAGCAGAAGCAGAATGAGAAGCAGAAAGAGAAGCAGTAGAAGAAGAAGCAGCAGGAAAAGCAGAAGCAGCAGAAAGAGAAGAAGAAGAAGAAGAAGAAGAAGAAGAAGAAGAAGAAGAAGAAGAAGAAGAAGAAGAAGAAGA
>NW_012305984.1:0-2770 GCF_000151885.1 Dipodomys ordii
GCGGGAACAGCGGGTGACACAGAGGGGTACACAGCGGGGAAAACAGTGTAGGCCAAAGCAGAACACAGCGGGGGACACAGCGGGACACAGCGGGGGACCCAGCGGCGACAAAGCAGTAGACACAGCGGGACACAGCGGCGGACATAGCGGGACACAGTGGGGGACTCAGGGAGGACACAGCGGGACCCAGCGGGACCCAGCGTCGATACAGCGGGGACACAGTGGGACACAGTGAGGTACACAGCTGGGGACACAACGGGACACAGCAGGGAACATAGGGAGGACATAGCGGGACCCAGTGGGACCCAGCGTCGTTACAGCGAAGACACAGCGGGACACAGCGGGGTGCACAGCTGGGGACACAACGGGACACTGCGGGGGACACAGCGAGGACAAAGCGGGACAGAGCGGTACACAGCGGGGACACTGCGGGAACATAGTGGGACACAGCGGGGTAGCGGGACAAGGCGGGACAGTGTGGGACAGAGCGTGGGACACAGCGAGACACAGCGGGGACAAAACTGGACACAGCGGGGTACACAGAGGGACACAGCAGGGACACAGCGGGGAAACAGCGTGACACAAAAGGACACAGCGGGACATAGCGGGGGACACAGCGAGGACACAGCGGCACACAGTGGGGGAAACAGCAAGGACAGAGCGGGACACAGCGGGGGACACAGCAGGACATAGCGGGGGACAAAGCGGGGGACAAAGCGGGGGACACAGCGGTACACAGCGGGGCACTGCGGGGACACTGCGGGAACATAGTGGGACACAGCGAGGACACAGCGGGACACAGCGGCAACACAGAGGGGACTCAGTTGGACAAAGCGGGGGAAACAGCGGGACACAGCGGGGGACACAGCGGGGGACAGCGGAGACAGAGAGGGGACAAAGCGAGACACAGCGGTGACACAGCTGGACACAACAGAGTACACAGCGGGACACAGCGGGTACACAGAGGGGACAGAGCGGGACACAGCAGGGACCGAGCGGGACATAGCGGGACACAGCGGAACACAGCGGGGGACACAGCGGGACACAGCGGGGGACCCAGCGAGGACACAGCGGGACACAGCGGGGGACACAACTGGGGACACAGTGGGACACAGCGGGGAACACAGCGAGGACACAGCGGGACCCAGCAGGACACAGCGTCGATACACCGGGGACACAGTATTACACAGCGTGGTACCCAGCTGTGGACACAACGGGACAGAGTGGGGGCACAGCGAGACACTGCGGGACACAGCAGGGGACACAGCGGGACACAGCGCGACACAGCGGGGAACAGAGAGGGAGACAGCGGGGGACACAGCGAGGAAACAGCGGGACACAGCGGTGACAAAGTGGGGACTCAGCGGGGGACACAGTGGGACACAGCGGGGGACACAGCGGGACACAGCGCGGGACACTGCGGGACACAGTGTGGGACAGAGCGTATGACACAGCGAGACACAGCGGGGACAAAGCTGGACACAGCGGGGTACACAGAGGGACACAGCAGGGACACAGCGGGGAAACAGCGTGACACAAAAGGACACAGCTGGACACAGTGGGGACACAAAGGGGACTCAGCGGGGGAAACAGCGGGGGAAAAAGCGGGACACCATGGGACACAGTGTGACACAGCAGGACACAGAGGGAACACTGCGTCGACACAGCGGGACAAAGCGGGGGACACAGCGGGACACAGCGGGACACAGCGGGGGACACAGCGGGGGACAGTGGAGACAAAGAGAGGACAGAATGGAACACAGCGGTGACACAGCTGGACACAGCGGGGTACAAAGCGGGACACAGCGGGCACACACCGCGGACACAGCAGGGACACAGCAGGGGACACAGTGGGACACAGCAGGGACACAGCAGGGGCACAAAGGGACACAGCGGGACACAGCTGGACACAGCGGGGCACAGCAGGGACACAGTGAGGGACACAGCAGGGGACACAGCGGGACACACCGGGGGACATAGCAGGACACAGCAGGGGACACAGGGAGGACACAGCGGGACACAGTGGGGGACACAGCGGAACACAGCGAGGGACACAGCGGGGGGACACAGTGGGACACAGCGGGGTAAACTGAGGGGACACAGCGGGACCCAGCGGGACACAGCGTCGATACAGCGGGGACACAGCAGGACACAGCGGGGTACACAGCTGGGGACACAAGGGGACACAGTGGGAGACATAGCGGGACACACTGGGACACAGCGGAACACAGCGGGGCACAGCGGGGACAAAGCGGGAGACACAGCGGGGAACAGAGCAGGACACAGCGGGGGACACAGCGAGGACACAGTGGGACACAGCGAGGACACAGCGGGACACAGCCGGGGACACAGCTGGACACAACGGGGAACACAGCGGGGGACACAGCGGAACACAGCGGCACACAGCAGGGCACACAGCAGGGGACACAGTGGTGACACAGTGGTACACAGCGTGGGACACAGCGAGGACACAGCGGGTCACAGCATGGGACAACGCGGGAGACAGCGGGGGACACAGCGAGGACACAGCGGGTCACAGCGGGGACACAGCGGGACACAGCGGGGGACACAACGACGACACAGCAGGACACAGCGGGGGACAAAGCGGGGGACACAGCGGAACTCAGCGGGGAACACGGGGGGACACAGCGTGGCACAGCGGGGACAAAGCGGGAGACACAGCGGGGAACAGAGCAGGACACAGCGGGGGACACAGCGAGGACACAGCGGGACACAGCAGGGACACAGCGGGGACTCAGCGGGGACACAA
>NW_012305985.1:0-2770 GCF_000151885.1 Dipodomys ordii
ACAGCAGGACAAAGCGGGTCACAGCGGGGGACACAGCGGGACACAGCGGGGGACACAGCGAGGACACAGCGGGACACAGTTGCGACACAGAGGGGACTCAGTGGGGGACACAGCGGGGGACAAAGCAGGACACCAAGGGACAGTGTGACACAGCGGGACACAGCGGGGACACTGCACGGACACAGCGGTACAAAGCGGGGGACACAGCGGGGACTCAGCCGGGGACACAGCGGGGGACAAAGCGGGACACCACGGAACACAGCGGGTCACAGCGGGAAACAGCGGTGACCCTGTGGGGACACAGCGGGACCCAGTGGGGGACACAGCGGGACACAGCGGGGACTCACCTGGGGACCCAGCGAAGGACAAACTGGGACACCACGGGACACAGTGGGACACAGCGGGACACAGCGGGGACACTGCGGGAACATAGCGGGACACAGCGAGGGACACAGGGGGACACAGTGGGACACAGCAGGGACAGAGCGGGACACAGCGGGACACAGCGGGGACACTGCGGGAACATAGCGGGACACAGCGGGGTACACAGCAGGACACAGCAGTGGACACAGCGGGAACACAGCTGGACACAGCGGGGTACACAGTGGGACACAGGGGGCACACAGTGGGGACACAGCGGGGGACACAGCGGGACACAGCAGGTCACAGCGGGTGACACAGCGGGGGACACAGCGGGGGACAGCAGAGGACAGAGAGGGGACACAGCGGACACAGCGGGGTACACAGAGGGACACAGCGGGCACACAGTGGGGACACAGCGGGACAAAGCAGGACACAGCGGGGACAGAGCAGGACAGAGCGTGACACAGCGAGGACACATTGGGACACAGCGGGACACAGAGGAACTCAGCGGGAGACACAGCAGTACACAGCGGGAAACAGTGTGACACACCGGGGAGACACCAGGGACACAGTGGGGGACACAGCAGGACACAGCGGGTCACAGCGGGGCACTCAGCGGGACTCAGCGGGGGACAAAGCGAGGACAGAGCGGGTTCCAGCGGGACACAGCGTGGGACAAAGCAGGAGACAGCGAGGGACAAAGCGAAGACCCAGCTGGACACAGCGGGGTACACAGCGGGACACAGCGGGGGACACAGAAGGGTACACAGCGGGACACAGCGAGAAACACAGCCAGGTCACAGCGGGGGCCAAAGCGGGACAACTTGGGACACAGTGTGACACAGTGTGACACAGCGGGGACACTGCAGGGGCCCAGCGGGACAAAGCGGGCGACACAGCGGGACACAGCGGGACACAGCGGGAGACACAGCGGGGGACAGCAGGGGACAGAGAGGGGACACAGCGGGAGACACAAGGGGGACAGCAGGGGACAGAGAGGGGACACAGCGGGACACAGCGGGAACACAGCTGGACACAGCGGGGTACACAGCGGGACACAAGGGGCACACAGTGGGGACACAGCAGGGGACAAAGCGGGACACAGCGGGTCACAGCGGGGGACACAGCGGGACACAGCGGGGGACACAGAGGGGTACACAGCGGGACACAGCTGGGAACACAGCGTGGACACAGCAGGACACAGTGGGACACAGCGGTGCACAGCGGGATACAGCGGGGGACACAGTGGGACACAACGGGGACACAGCAGGACACAGCGGGACACAGCTTGGGACACAGCGAGGACAAAGCGGGACACAGCGGGACACAGCGGGGACACAGCAGGGACACAGCAGGGACACAGCGGGGGACACAGCGGGGGACACAGCGGGACACAACGGGGAACACATTGAGGACCCAGCGGGACCCAGCAGGACACAGCGTCGATACAGAGGGGACACAGCGGGACACAGCGGGGTACACAGCTGAGGACACAACGGGACACAGCGGTGGACAAAGCGAGGACACAGCGGGACACAGCGGGGACACTGCGGGAACATAGCGGGACACAGCGGGTACAGAGCGGGACACAGCGAGGTCACAGAGTGGTACACAGCGGGACACATCGGGAAACAAAGCGAGGTCACAGCGGGGGACAAAGCGGGACAACACGGAACACAGTGTGACACAGCGGGACACAGCGGGGGACACAGTGAGGACACAGCGGGAAACAGTCGGGGAAAATGCGGGACACAGCGGGGACACAGCAGTGGACACAGCGGGACACAGCGGGGGACACAGCCGGACACAGCGGGGGAAACAGTGGGGGACACAGTGGGACACAGTGGGACACAGCGGGGGACACATGGGGAACACAGCGGGACACAGCGGGGACACAGCGGGACTCAGCGGGGGACACAGCAGTATACAGCAAGACACAGCGGGGACACAGCAGGGACACAGCGGGGGACACAGCGGGACACAGCAGGGAACACAGCGGGACACAGAGGGGAGACAGCAGGGACACAGTGGGGGACACAGAGGGACACAGCGGGTCACAGCGGGGAACACAGTGGGACACAGCAGGGGACACAGCGAGGACACAGCGGGTCACAGCGGGACACAGCGTGGGACAAAGCAGGAGACAGCGAGGGACAAAGAGAGGACCCAGCTGGTCACACCGGGGTACACAGCGGGACACAGCGGGGGACACAGAAGGGTACACAGCGGGACAAAGCGAGAAACACAGCGAGGTCACACCGGGGGCCAAAGCGGGACAACACGGGACACAGTGTGACACAGTGTGACACAGCGGGGACACTGCAGGGGACAGAGAGGGGACACAGCGGGAGACACAAAAGGGGACAGCAGGGGACAGAGAAAGGACACAGCGGGACACAGCGGGAAT
>NW_012305986.1:0-2770 GCF_000151885.1 Dipodomys ordii
CCGCTTTGTCCCCCGCTGTGTTCCCCGGTGAGTCCCAGCTGTGTACCCCTCTGTGTCCCCCGCTGTGTCCCACTTTAGCCCCCACTGTGTTCGGCTGTGTCCCACTGTGTCCCCCGTTGTGTCCCTGCTGTGTCCCCGTTGTGTCCGGCTGTGTCCCGCTGTGTCCTCGCTGTGTCCCCCTCTGTCTCGCGCTCTGTCCCCCGCTGTGTCTCACACTTTGTCCCGGCTGTGTCCCACTGTGTCCTGCTGTGTCCCGCTGTGTCCCACACTGTGTCCCATTGTGTCCCCAGCTGTGTAACCCACTGTGTAACGTTGTGTCCCCGCTGTATCGATGCTGTGTCCCGCTGTGTCCCGCTGTGTCCTCGCTGTGTTGCAAGTTGTGTCCCGCTCTGTCTCCCGCTTTGTCCACCCCTGTGTCCTGCTGTGTCCCCTGCTGTGTCCCCCGCTGTGTCCCGCGCTGTGTTCCCGCTGTGTCCCCCGCTGTGTCCCACTTTGTCCCACTGTGTCCGGCTGTGTCTGCCGCTGTGTCCCTACTGTGTTGACGCTGTGACCCACTGTGACCACCTGTGTCCCTCTGTGTCCCCCCCTGAGGCCCCACTGTTTCCCCTCTGGGTCCCGCTGTGTCCCCGCTTTGTCCCGCTCTGTCCCCCACTATGTCCCCCCCTTTGTCCCCGCTGTGTCCCGCTGTGTCCCCCGCTGTTTCCTGTTGTGTCCCCAGCTGTGTACCCTGCTGTGTCCCGCTGTGTCACACTGTGGCGCGTGGTTTCCCGCTTTGTCCCCCGCTGTGTTCCCCGGTGAGTCCCAGCTGTGTCCCCGCTGTGTCCCGCTGTGTACACCGTGTGTCCCCCGCTGTGTCCCCCGCTGTGTCCCGCTGTGTCCCCCCTGTGGCCCCGCTGTGTCCCACTGTGTCCCGCTGTGTCCCGCTGTGTCCTCGCTGTGTCCCAGGCTGTGTTCTGCTGTGTCCTCATTGTGTCCCCCGCTTTGTCCCGTTGTGACCCCAGCTGTGTACCCCGCTGTGTCCCGCTATGTCCCCGTTGCATCGACGCTGTGTCCTGCTGGGTACCGTTGTGTCCTTGCTGTGTTCCCCGCTGTGTCCTGCTGTGTACCACTATGTCACCCGCTGTGTCCCGCTATGTCCCCCACTGTGTCCCGATGTGTCCCGCTCTGTCCCCCGCTTTGTCTCCCTGTGTCCCCGCTGTGTTCCGTTGTGTCACACTGTCTCCCGTGGTGTCCTGCTTTGTCCCACACTGTGTCCCCCGCTGAGTCCCCTCTGTGTCCCCGCTGTGTCCCGCAGTGTCCCCGCTGTGTCCCCGCTGTGTCCCACTGTGTCCCGCTGTGTCCCGCTGTGTCCCACACTGTGTCCCATTGTGTCCCCAGCTGTGTAACCCGCTTTGTAACGCTGTGTCCCCGCTGTATCGATGCTGTGTCCCGCTGTGTCCCGCTGTGTCCTCGCTGTGTTGCCAGTTGTGTCCTGCTCTGTCCCCTGCTGTGTCCACCGCAGTGTCCTGCTGTGTCCCCTGCTGTGTCCCCCGCTGTGTCCCGCACTGTGTTCCCGCTGTGTCCCCGGCTGTGTCCCACTTTGTCCCACTGTGTCCGGCTGTGTCTGCAGCTGTGTCCCTGCTGTGTTGCCGCTGTGTCCCACTGTGACCACCTTTGTCCCTCTGTGTCCCCCCCTGAGGTCCCACTGTTTCCCCGCTGGGTCCCACTGTGTCCCCGCTGTGTCCCGCTCTGTCCCCCGCTATGTCCCCCTCTTTGTCCCCGCTGTGTCCCGCTGTGTCCTGCTGTGTCCCCCGCTGTTTCCCGTTGTGTCCCCAGCTATGTACCCTGCTGTGTCCCGCTGTGTCACACTGTGGCGCGTGGTTTCCCGCTTTGTCCCCCTCTGTGTCCCCCGGTGAGTCCCAGCTGTGTCACCGCTGTGTCCCTCTGTGTACTCCGTGTGTTCCCCGCTGTGTCCTCGCTGTGTCCCCCGCTGTGTCCCGCTGTGTCCTCGCTGTGTCCCACGCTGTGTTCCGCTGTGTCCTCATTGTGTCTCCCGCTGTGTCCCGTTGTGACCCCATCTGTGTGCCCTGCTGTGTCCCACTATGTCCCCGTTGCATCGAAACTGTGTCCCACTGGGTCCCATTGTGTCCTTGCTGTGTTCCCCGCTGTGTCCTCCTGTGTACCCCTCTGTGTCCCCCGATGTGTCCCGCTTTGTCCCCCACTGTGTCCCGCTGTGTCCGTCTGTGTCCCCCGTTGTGTCCCTGCTGTGTCCCGCTGTGTCCCCGCTGTGTCCCCCGCTGTGTCCCACTGTGTCGCCTGCTGTGTCCCCGCTATGTGCCTCTGTGTCCCGTTGGGTCCCGCGATATTCCCCGCTGTGTCGGGCTGTGTCCTCGTATTGTCCCATCTCTGTCCCGCTGTGTACCCTGCTGTGTCCAGCTGTGTCCCCGCTGTGTCCTCACTGTGTCCCGCGCTGTGTCCCACTGTCCCCCACTGTGTCCCTCTGTGTCCCGCTGTGCCCTTGCTGTGTCCCCCGATGTGTCCCTCTGTGTCCCCAGGTGTGGACCCGCTGTGTTCCACTGTGTCACCGCTGTATCGACGCTGTGTCCCGCTGGGTCCCGCTATGTACCCCTCTGTGTCCCCCTCTGTGTCACGCTGTGTCCCCTGTTGTGTCCCACTGTGTCCTGCTGTGTCCCGCTGTGAACTGCTGTGTCCCCCGCTGTGTCCCGCTGTGTCCCGCTGTGTCCCCCGCCTGTCCCGCTGTGTCTACTGCTGTGTCCCTGCTGTGTCCCGC
>NW_012305987.1:0-2770 GCF_000151885.1 Dipodomys ordii
TCACCCCCGCTGTGTCCTGCTGGGTCCCGCAGTGTCCCTGCTGTGTCTCCGCTGTGTCCCGCTGTGGCCCCCGCTGTGTCCCCGCTGTGTCCCGCTGTGTCCCCCGCTGTGTCCCACTGTGTCCCCCGTTGTGTTCCGTTGTGTCCCCCGCTGTTTCCTGCTGTGTCCACTGCTGTGACCCTGTTGTGCCTTGCTGTGTCCCGCTGTGTCCCCCACTGTCCCCCGCTGTGTCCTTGCTGTGTCCCTCTGTGTCCCGCTGTGTCCCAAAGTGTCCCCAACTGTGTCCCGCTGTGTCACCGCTGTGTCCCGCTGTGTCCTCGCTGTGTCCCCCGCTGTGTCCTTCTTTGTCCCTGCTGTGTACACCGCTGTGTCCCGCTGTGTCCCCCACTGTGTCCCGCTGTGTCCCCTGCTGTGTCCCCACTGTGTCACGCTTTGTTTCGCTGTGTCCGGCTGTGTCCTCGCTCTGTCTCCCTCAGTGTCCACCTGTGTCACGCTCTGTCCCCTCTGTGTCCCTCTGTGTCCAGCTCTGTCCCCGCTGTGTGTCCTCTGTGCCCCGCTGTGTACCCTTCTGTGTCCAGCTGTGTCCCCTCTGTGTCCCGCTGTGTCCATTCTCTGTCCCCCGCTGTCCACCGCTGTGTCTCCTGGCTGTGTCCCGCAGTGTCCCCGCTGTGTCCCGCTGTGTCCTACTGTGTCCCGTGGTGTCCCGCTTTTTTCCCTCTATGTCCCCTGCTGAGTCCCCTCTGTGTCCCCGCTGTGTCCAGCTGTGTCCTCGCTGTGTCCTCTGCTGTCTCCCGCTTTGTCCCACGCTGTGACCTACTGTGTCCCACTGTGTCCCTGCTGTGTCCCCCGCTGTGTCCCGCTGTGTCCCGCTGTGTCCCCCGCTGTGACCTGCTGTTTCCCGCTGTGTCCCCACTGTGTCCCCGCTGTGTCCCGCTGTGTCCCCCGATGTGTCCTGCTGGGTCCCGCTGTGTCCCCAGCTGTGTCCCGCTGTGTCCCCGCAGGTTCACCGCTGTTTCACGCTGTGTCCTGCTGTATTCCGTGGTGTCCCGCTTTGTCCCCCGCTGTGTCCCACTGTGTCCACTGCTGGGTCCCTGCTGAGTCCCCACTGGGTTCCGCTGTGTCTCGCTGTTTCCCGCTGTGTCCTCGCTTGGTCCCATGCTGTGTTCCGCTGTGTCCTCCCTGTGTCCCCCGCTGTGTCCCGCTGTGTCCCCCGCTGTGCCCCGCAGTGTCACGCTGTGTCCCGATGTGTCCTCGCTGTGTCCCACTGTGTCCCCGCTGTGTCCCAGCTGGGTCCTGCTGTGTCCGGCTGGGTCCCGCTGGGTCCCCTGCTTTGTCCCGCTGTGTCCCCGCAGTGTCCCCGCTGTGTCCCGCTGTGTCCCACTGTGTCCTGTGGTGTCCCGCTTTGTCCCCCGCTATGTCCCCAGCTGAGTCCCCTCTGTGTCCCCGCTGTGTCCCGCTGTGTCCCCCGCTGTGTCCCGCTGTGTCCCCCGCTGTGTCCTGCTGTGTACCGCTGTGTCCTGCTGGGTCCCGCTGTGTCCCCCGCTGTGTCCCGTTGTGTCCCCACAGGTTCACCGCTGTTTCACGATGTGTCCCGCTGTGTTCCGTGGTGTCCTGCTTTGTCCCCCGCTGTGGCCCCCCCTGAGCCACCTTTGTGTCCCCGCTGTGTCCCGCTTTGTCCTCGCTGTGTCCGCCTCTGTCTCCCGCTCTGTCCACCGCTGTGTCTCACGCTTTGTCCCCGCTGGGTCCCGCTGTGTCCCGCTCTGTTCCCCACTGTGTCCCCCGCTGAGTCCTCTATGTGTCGCCGCTGTGTCCCGCTGGGTCCTCGCTGTGTCCCCTGCTATCTCCCGCTTTGTCCCACGCTGTGTCCCACTGTGTCCCGCTCTGTCCTCGCTGTGTCCCCCGCTGTGTCCTGCTGTGTTCCCGCTGTGTCCCAAGCTGTGTCCCGCTCTGTGCCCCGCAGTTTCCTGCTGGGTCCCGCTGTGTCCCTGATGTGTCCCCGCTGTGTCCTCGCTGTGTTCCCCGCTGTGTCCCGCTGTGTCCCACGCTGTGTCCCGCTGTGTCTACTGCTGTGTCCCCACTGTGTCCCTCTGTGTCTCGCTGTGTCCCGCTGTGTCCTCGCTGTTTCCCACGCTGTATTCTGCTCTGTCCTCGCTGTGTCCCCCCCTGTGTCCCGTTGTGTCCCCAGCTGTGTACCCCGCTGTGTCCCGCTGTGTCCCCGCTGTATCGACACTGTGTCCCGCTTGGTCCCGCTGTGTCCTCGCTGTGTTCTCCGCAGTGTCCCGCTGTGTACTGCTGTGTCCCCCGCTGAGTCCCGCTGTGTCCCCATTGTGTCCCCGCAGTGTCCCGCTGTGTCCCACTGTGTCACACTGTGTCCCTTGGTGTCCCTCTTTGTCCCCCGCTGTGTCCACCCCTGAGTCTCCTCTTTGTGGCCGCTGTGTCCTGCTGTGTCCTCGCTGTGTCCCCCGCTGTCTCCCGCTTTGTCCTCCGCTGTGTCCCCGCTGTGTCACGCTATGTCCTCGCTGTTTCCCCCGCTGTGTCCCGCTTTGTGCCCCGCTGTGGCCCGCTGTGTCTACGGCTGTGTCCCCGCTGTGTTCCGCTGTGTCCTCGCTTTTTTACACTCTGTGTCCCGCTGTGTCCCTGCTGTATCGACGCTGGGTCCCTCTGGGTCCCGCTGTGTCATCCTTGTGTCCCCTGCTGTGTCCCTGCTGTGTCCCCGCTGTGTCCCGCTGTGTACTGCTGTGTCCCCCGCTGAGTCCCGTTGTGTCCCTCT
>NW_012305988.1:0-2770 GCF_000151885.1 Dipodomys ordii
GACTCTGTGTCCCACTGGGGTCCCGCTATTTCCTTCCTATGTTCCCCACTGTGTCTCGCTGTGTCCCCGCTGTATCAACGCTGTGTCCCCACTGTGTGCCCGCTATGTCCCGCTATGTACCCCGCTGTGTCCAGCTGTGTCACCGCTGTGTCTCGCTATGGCCACTCTCTCTCTCCGCTGTCCCCCGCTGTGTCACCCGCTGTGGCCCGCTGTGTCCCACTTTGTCCCCCGCTTTGTCTGCTGTGTCCCGCAGTGTCCCCGCTGTGTCCCACTGTGTAACACTGTGTCCCGTGTTGTCCCACTTTGTCCCACGCTGTGTCCCCCGCTGAGTCCCCTCTGTGTCGCCGCTGTGTCCCCCTGTGTCCTCGCTGTGTCCCCCGCTGTCTCCGGCTTTGTCTCCCGCTGTGTTCTGCTGTGTCCCGCTGTGTCCCCGCTGTGTCCCCAGCTGTGTCCCGCTGTGTCCTGCTGTGTCCTCCCTGTGTCCCCAGCTGTGTACCCCACTGTGTCCCACTGAGTCCCGGCTGTATCTATGCTAGGTCCCGCTGGGTCCCGCTGTGTCATCCCTGTGTCCCCCGCTGTGTCCCGCTCTGTCCCCGGCTGTGTCTCTGCTGTGTCCCCGCTGTGTCCCGCTTTGTCCCACTGTGTACAGCTGTGTCCCCCGCTGAGTCCCGCTGTGTCCCAATGTGTCCCAATGTGTCCTCGCTCTGTCCCCCGCTGTGTCGTGCTTTGTCCCCCGCTGTGTCCCACTGTGTCCCCGCAGGGTCACTGCTGTTTCCCGCTGTGTCCCGCTGTGTTCCGTGGTGTCCCTCTTTGTCCCCCGTTGCGTCCCCCACTGAGTCCCCGCTATGTCCCGCTGTGTCCAGCTGTGTCCCGCTCTGTCCCTGCTTTGTGCCCGCTGTGTCCCGCTGTGTACTCCATTGTGTCCAGCTGTGTCACCGCTGTGTCCCGCTGTGTCCTCTCTTTGTCTCCACTGTCCCCCGCTGTGTCCCCCGCTGTGTCCCGCTGTGTCCCGCTGTGTCCCCCGCTTTGTCCCGCTGTGTCGACGCAGTGTTCCCTCTGTGTCCTGCTGTGTCACACTGTGTCCCATGGTGTCCCGCTTTTTCCCCCGCTGTTTCCCCCGCTGAGTCCCCTTTGTGTCCCCACTGTGTCCCGCTGTGTCCCGCTGTGTCCTAGCTGTGTCTCCGCTGTGTCCCCGCTGTGTCCCGCTGTGTCCTCGCTGTGTCCCCCGCTGTCTCCCGCTCTGTCCCCCGCTGTGTCTCACGCTTTATCCCATCTGTGTCCCACTCTGTCCCGCTGTGTCCCGCTGTGTCCACCACTGTGTCCCTTTGTGTCCCCAGTTGTGTAACCTGCTGTGTAACGCTGTGAATCCCGCTGTATCGAGGCTGTGTCCCGCTGGGTCCCTCTCTGTCCTTGCTCTGTTATTCATGTTGTCCCTCTCTGTCCCCACTATGTCCCCTGCTCTGTCCTACTGTGTCTCCCGCTGTGTCCCGTTTTGTCCCGCTGTGTCCCCCGCTGTGTCCCTGCTGTGTCCCCGCTGTGTCACGCTGTGTCCTGCTGTGTCCCGTTGTGTCCTGCTGTAACCCTGCTGAGTCCCCCTGTGTCCCCTCTGTGTCCTGCTGTGTCGTCGCTCTGTCCTCCGCTGTGTCCCGCTGTGTCCTCTGCTGTGTCCCGCTGTGTCACTCTGTGTCCCGATGTGTCCTCGCTGGGTCCCCCGCTGGGTCCCACTGTGTCCCCCGCTGTGTCCCGCTGTGTCCCGCTCTGTCCCTGTTGTGTCCCGCTGTGTCCTGCTGTGTCCTCGCTGTGTCCCCCGCTGTCTCCCGCTCTGTCCCCCGCTACGTCTCACGATTTGTCCTTGCTGTGTCCCACTGTGTCCCGCTCTGCCCCCACTGTGTCCCGTTGTGTCCACAGATGTGAACCACACTGTGTAACACTGTATCCCCGCTGTATCGACGCTGTGTCCCGCTGGGTCCCGCTGTGTCCTCGCTGTGTTCCCCGCTGTGTCCCGCAGTGTCCCCCGCTGTGTCCCCCGCTGTTTCCTCGCTGTGTCCCCCACTGTGTCCCGCTGTGTCCTCGCTGGGTCCTCCGCTGTGTCCCGCTGTGTCCCCCGCTGTGTGCCGCTGTGTCCCGCTCTGTCCCGCTCTGTCCCTGCTGTGTCCCGCTGTGTACTGCTGTGTCCTCGCTGTGTCCCCCGCTGTCTCCCGCTCTGTCCCCCGCTGTGTCTCACGATTTGTCCTCGCTGTGTCCCACCGTGTCCCGCTCTGTCCCGCTGTGCCCCCACTGTGTCCCCTTGTGTCCACAGATTTGTACCACACTGTGTAACGCTGTATCCCCGCTGTATCGACGCTGGGTCCCGCTGGGTCCCGCTGTGTCCTCGCCGTGTTCCCTGCTGTGTCCCGCTGTGTCCTGCTGTGTCCTCGCTGTGTCCCCCGCTGTCTCCCACTGTCCCCCGCTTCGTCTCACGATTTGTCCTCGCTGTGTCCCACTGTGTCCCGCTGTGCTCCCACTGTGTCCCGTTGTGTCCACAGATGTGTACCACGCTGTGTAAGGCTGTATCCCAGCTGTATCGACACTGTGTCCCGCTGGGTCCCGCTGGGTCCTCGCTGGGTCCACCGCTGTGTCCCGCTGTTTCCACCGCTGTGTCCCGCTGTGTCCCCCCGTTCTCTCCCCCTGTGTCCACCGCTGTGTCCCGCTGTTTCCCCCGCTGTGTCCCGCTGTGTCCTCGCTGTGTCCCCCGCTGTCTCCCGCTCTGTCCCCCGCTGTCTCACGCTTT
>NW_012305989.1:0-2770 GCF_000151885.1 Dipodomys ordii
GGAAACAGCGGGACCCTGCGGGACACAGCGTCGATACAGCGGGGACAGAGCGTACACAGCGAGGTACACAGCTGTGAACACAGCGGGACAAAGCGTGATACAGTGGGACACAGCAGGCACAAAGCTTGAGACACAGCGGGGTACAGAGCGGGAGACAGCGGGGGACACAGCAAGGACACAGCGGGACACAGCGCTGACACTGTGGGGGACACAGCGGTACACAGCGGGGAACACAGCGGGGGACACAGCGGGACACAGCGGGACACAGTGAGGGACACAGGGAGGACACAGCAGGACACAGCGGGGGACACAGCGAGGACACAGCGGGACACAGCAGGGACACAGCGGGGACTCAGCGGGGGACACATCGGGATACAGCGGAGAACACAGCGAGACCACAGTGGGACACAGTGAGACACAGCGGGACACAGCGGGGGACACAGCGGGACACAGCGGGGAACACAGGGAGGACATAGCGGGACCCAGCGGGACCCAGCGCCTTTACAGCGGGGACACAGCGGGACACAGCGGGGTGCACAGCTGGGGACACAACGGGACACTCGGGGGACACAGCGAGGACACAGAGGGACACAGCGGGACACAGCAGAGACACTGCGGGAACATAGTGGGACACAGCGGTGACATAGATGTGACTCAGCGGGACAAAGCGGGGGACACAGCGGGACACAGCGGGACACAGCTAGGGACACAGCAGGGACAAAGCGGCAGACAGCCGGGGACACAGCGAGGACACAGCGGGACACAGTGGCGACACAGATGGGACTCAGCGGGACAAAGCGGGGGACACAGCGGGACACAGCGGGACACAGCGGGGGACACAGCGGGGGACAGCGGAGACAGAGAGGGGCCAAAGCGAGACACAACGGTGACACAGCTGGACACAACAGAGTACACAACGGGACACAGCGGGCACACAGCGGGGACACAGCGGGACATAGCGGGACAAAGCGGAACACAGCGGGTGTCACAGCGGGACACAGCAGGGGACCCAGCAAGGACACAGCGGGACACAGCGGGAGACACAGCTGGGGACACAGCGGGACACAGCGGGGAACACATCGAGGACAAAGCGGGACCCAGCAGGAGACAGCGTCGATACAGCAGGGACACAGCGGGACACAGCGGGACACAGCAGGACGCAGCTGGGGACACAGCGGGGACACAGCGGGGACACAGTGGGACACAGCGGAACACAGCGAGGGACAAAGCGGGAGACAGCGGGAGACACAGCGAGGACACAGGGGGACACAGCGGCGACACAGAGGGGACTCAGCGGGGGACACAGCGTGGGACAAAGTGGGACACCACGGGACACAGTGTTACACAGCGGGACACAGCCGGGACACTGCGGGACACAGCAGGACAAAGCGGGGGACACAGCGGGACACAGCGGGACACAGCGGGGGACCCAGCGGGGGACAGCGGAGACAGAGAGTGGCCACAGCGAGACACAGCGGTGACACAACTGGACACAGCGGGATACACAGCGGGACAGAGCGGGCACACAGCGGGGACACAGCGGGACACAGCGGGACACAGCGGGGACACAGTGGGACACAGCGGGACAAAGCGGGAGACACAGCGGGACACAGCAGGCACACAGCGGGGACACAGCGGGACACAGCAGGACACAGCGGGGACAAAGCGGGACACAGCTGGACACAGCGGGACACAGCGGTGGACACAGCGACACACAGTGGTGGTCCCAGTGAGGACACAGCAGGACACAGCAGGGACACAGCGAGGACACAGCTGGGGACACAGCGGTGGACACAGCGGGACACAGCGGGGAACACAGCGAGGACACAGCGGGACACAGCGTCGATACAGCGGGGACACAGCGTTACACAGCGTGGTACACAGCTGTGGACACAACGGGACACAGTGTGGGCACAGCCGGACACAGCGGTACACAGTGGGACACAGCGGGGACAAAGCGTGAGACACAGCGGGGGACAGAGAGGGAGACAGTAGGGGACTCAGCAAGGACACAGAGGCACACAACGGGACACAGCGGGAAACAGAGGTGAACCTGCGGTGACACAGCGGGACACAGCAGGACACAGCGGGGACACAGCGAGGACACAGCGGCACACAAAGGGTCACAGCGGGAAACAGAGGTGAACCTGCGGGGACACAGCGGGACACAGTGGGGGACACAGCGGGACACAGTGTGGGACACAGCAGTGAAACAGCGGGACACAATGGGACACAGCAGGGGGACACAGCGAGGACACAGCGGGACACAATGGGACACAGCAGGGGGATACAGCGAGGACACCACGGAACACAGCGGGACACAGCGGGAAACAGAGGTGAACCTGCGGGGACACAGCGCGACACACTGGGGGACACAATGCGAAACAGCGGGGGAAACAGCGGGACACAGTGGGGGACAGAGTGTGGGACACAGCGAGACACAGCGGGGACAAAGCTGGACACAGCGGGGTACACAGAGGGAAACAGCGGCGACACAGTGGGGAAACAGCGTGACACAGCAGGACACAGCGGGAAACAGCCGGGGACACAGCGAGGACACAGCGCAACAGAACGGGGGACACAGCAAGGACACAGTGGGACACAACGGGGGACACAGCGAGACATAGCAGGGGACAGAGCAGGGGACACAGACGGACACAGCGGGACACAGCGGGGGACACAGGGAGGACACAGCGGGAGACAGCGGGGGACATAGCGAGGACACATTGGGACAGAGCCGGGACACAGTGGGACTCAGTGGGGCACATGA
>NW_012305990.1:0-2770 GCF_000151885.1 Dipodomys ordii
ACAGCAGGGTACACATCGGGACACAGCGGAACACAGCGGGGGAACACAGCGTGGACACAGCGGGGACACAGCAGGAGGCAGCGGGGACACAGCAAGGACATAGAGGGGGACACAGCGGGACCCAGCGGGGACACAGCGGGACACAGCGGGGACACATCGGGACACAGCGGGGGTCATAGAGAGGACACAGCGGGACACAGGAGGACAAAGCGGGGACACAGCAGGGACACAGCGGGGGACACAGTGGGACACAGCGGGGGACACAGCGAGGACACAGCGGGGACATAGCCCTGACACAGCGAAGACACAGCAGGGACACAGCGGGACACAGTGGGGACACAGCGGGACACAGCGGTGGTCATAGCATGGACAAAGCGGGTCACAGGAGGACAAAGCGGAGACACATGGGGGACACAGCTGGTGACACAGTGGGACACAGCAGGGGACACAGCGGGACACAGCGGGACACAGTGGGACCCAGGAGGACACAGCAGGACACAGTGGGGGACACAGCGAGGACACAGCGGGGCACAGCGGAGACACAGTGGGGACACAGCAAGGACACTGCGGGGGACAGAGCCGGACACAGCGGGACACAAAGGAGACACAGCCCGACACAGCGGGGACACAGCGGGGACACAGTGGGGCACAGCGGGAAACAGCAGGACTCAGCGGGGGACACAGTGGGACACAGCGGGGGACATAGAGGCGGACACAGCGGGACACAGCAGGACACAGCGGGACACAGCGGGGGACACACCGGGGACACAGTGGTGACACAGCGGGGACACAGCAGGACACAGCGGGGGAAATAGCGAGGACACAGCGGGTCACAGGAGGACAAAGCAGAGACACAGGGGGGACACAGCTGGGGACACAGTGGGATACAGCATGGGACACAGCGGAGACAAAGCGGGACACATCGGGACACAGAGCAACACAGCGGAGACACAGCGGGACAAAGTGGGACACAGCGGGGGACACAGCGGGACATAACGGGGGACACAGAGGGACACAGCGGGACACAGCGGGGACAGAGCGGGTACACAACAGGTACACAGGAGGGGACACAGTGGGATACAGTGGGACACAGAGAGGACACAGCGGGACTAAACGGGACACAGTGGGACACAGTGGGGGACAAAGAGGGCGACACAGCAGATACACCGGGGGACACAGCGAGGACACAGCGCGGGACATAGCAGGGGCACAGTGGGACACAGCGGTGGTCATAGCATGGACAAAGCGGGTCACAGGAGGACAAAGCGGAGACACATGGGGGACACAGCTGGGGACACAGTGGGACACAGCAGGGGACACAGCAGGACACAGCGGGACATAGTGGGACCCAGGGGGACACAGCAGGACACAGCGGGGGACCCAGTGGGGACAAAGCTGGGCACAGCGGAGACACAGTGGGGACATAGAGGGGACACAGCAAGGTCACTGCGGGAGACAGAGCCGGACACAGGGGGACACAACGGAGACACAGCCGGACACAGCGGGGACACAGCGGGGACACAATGGGACACAGCGGGACACAGCGGGACTCAGCGGGGGACACAGCGGGACACAGCGGGGGACATAGAGGCGGACACAGCGGGACACAGCAGGACACAGCGGGACACAGCGGGGGACACAGCGGGGACACAGTGGTGACACAGCGGGGACACAGCAGGACACAGCGGGGGTCATAGCGAGGACACAGCGGGTCACAGGAGGACAAAGCAGAGACACAAGGGGGACACAGCTGGGGACACAGTGGGACACAGCAGGGGACAAAGCGGGACACAGAGGTACACAGAGGGACACAGAGTGACACAGCGGGGACACAGCGGGGGACACAGCGGGACAAAGCGTGGGCACAGCGGCGGACAGCGGGGACACAGTGGGACACAGAGGCGACACAGTGGGGAAAAAGACGGGAACAGCAGGGAGACACAGCGGGACACAGTGGGACACAGCGGGGACACAGTGGAACACAGCGGGGGACACAGAGGGGACACAGCCGGGACACAGGGGTACACAGCGGGACAGAGCGGGGACACAGCAGGACACAGTGGGACACAGCTGGATACAGAGGGAGACACAACGGGACACAGCGGGGAAAGAGCGGGACACAGAGGGGGACAAAAGCGGGAGACACAGCGGGACACAGCGGGACACTGAGGGACACAGTGGGGACAGAGCGGGACACAGCAGGGACACAGCGGAGGACACAGCGGGGGACAAAGCGAGACACCACGGGACACAGCGGGACACAGCGGGGAAACAATGGGGACACAGCGGGGACACAGCGAGGACACAGCAAGGACACAGCGGGGGACACAGCGGGACACAGCGGGACACAGCGGGGACACAGCGGGACACAGCAGAGACACAGCGGGGACACAGCAGGACACAGCGGCGGAGAGCGGGCATACAGAGGGACACAGCGGGACACAGCGGGGACACAGTGAGGACACAGCGGGACACAGCAGGGCCAAGGCAGTGTACACAACGGGACACAGTGGACACACAGTGGGACACAGCAGGACACAGCGCGACACAGCGGAGACACAGCATGGGACACAGCGAGGACACAGTGGGACACAGCAGAGACACAGCGGGGACACAGCAGGACACAGCGGGGGAGAGCGGGCACACAGAGGGACACAGCAGGACACAGCGGGGACAAAGCGTGGGACAGCAGGGAGACACAGAGGGACACAGCGGGACACAGCAGGGACACAGCGGGACACAGCAGGACACAGCGGGAGACACAGCAGGA
>NW_012305991.1:0-2770 GCF_000151885.1 Dipodomys ordii
CGGGGACACAGCGGGGACACAGTGGGACACAGCGGGGACAAAGAGGAGACACAGCAGGACACAGTAGGCACACAGCGGGGACACAGCGGACACAGCAGGACACAGCGGGGGACACAACGGGACACAGTGGGGGACCCAGTGAGGACACAGCGGGACACAGCAGGGGACACAGCGAGGACACAGCGGGGGACACAGCGGGGGACAAAGCGGGACACAGCGGGGAACACAGCGAGGACACAGCGGGACACAGCGGGGGACACAGCGAGGACACAGCGGGGGACACAGCGGGACACAGCGGGGAACACAGCGAGGACACAACGGCACCCAGCAGGACACAGCGTCGATACAGCGGGGACACAGGGTTACACAGCGTGGTACCCAGCTTTGGACACAACGGGACAGAGTGGGGGCACAGCGAGACACAGCGGGACACAGCGAGGACACAGCGGGACACATTGGTGACACAGCGGGGAAAACAGCAGGACAAAGCAGCGGACACAGCGGGGGACACAGCGCGACACAGCAAGACATAGCATGGACACAGCAGTAGACACATCGGGACATAGCGGGGGACACAGCTGGGGACACAACGGGACACAGTGGTGGACACAGCGAGGACACAGCAGGACCCACCGGGACCCAGCGGGGAACAGAGCGAGGACACAGCAGGACACAGCGGGGGACACAGCGAGGACACAGCGGGGGACACAGCGGGACACAGCGGGGAACACAGCGAGGACACAGCGGGACCCAGCGGGACACAGCGTCGATACAGCGGGCACACAGCGTTACACAGCGTGGTACTCAGCTGTGGACACAACGGGACACAGTGGGGGCACAGCCGGACACAGCGGGACACAGTGGGACACAGCGGGGACAAAGCGTGAGACACAGCGAGGGACAGAGCGAGAGACAGCGGGGGACACAGCGGGACTCAGCGGGGGACACAGCAGTACACAGTGGGACACAGCGGGGACACAGCAGAGACACAGCGGGGGACACAGCAGGACACAGCGGGGGACACAGGGATGACACAGCGGTACCCAGCGGGACCCAGCGTCGATACAGCAGGGACACGCGGAACACAGTGGGGTACACAGCTGGGGACACAGCGAGGACACAGCGGGACACAGCGGGGACACTGCGGGAACATAGCAGGACACAGCAGGGTTCACAGCGGGACACAGCTGGGGACACAGCGGGGACACAGCGGGACACAGCGGAACACAGCGTGAGACAAAGCGGGAGACAGCAGGGGACACAGCGAGGACACAGGGGGACACAGCGGCGACACAGAGGGGACTCAGCGGGGGACAAAGCGGGAGACAGCGGGGGACACAGCGAGGACACAGCAGCACACAGCGGCCACAAAGAGGGGACTCAGCGGTGGACACAGCGGGGGACAAAGAGGGACACCACTGGACACAGTGTGACACAGTGGGACACAGCGGGACACTGCGGGGACACAGCAGGACAAAGCGGGGGACACAGCGGGACACAGCGGGCACACAGCGGGGACACAGCGGGACACAGCGGGACACAGTGGGGGCAGAGCGGGACACAGTCGAACACAGCGGGACACAGCGGGGGACACAGCGGGAGACAAAGAGGGACACCACGGAACACAGCGGGACACAGCAGGAAACAGCAGTGACACTGCGGGGACACAGTGGGACACAGCGGGGGACACAGTGGGACACAGAGGGGGACAGAGCAGGACACAGTGGGGGACACAGCCGGACACAGCAGGGGAAACAGTGGGGGACACAGCGGGACACAGCGGGACACAGCGAGGACACAGCGGGACAGAGCGGGACACTGCAGGGCACAGCGGGGGACACAGCGGGACACAGCGGAGGACACAGCGAGGACACAACGGAACACAGAGTGGGACACAGTGAGGACACAGCGGGAAACAGCGGGACACAGCCGGGTCCCAGCAGTGGACACAGCGGGACACAGCGGGGGACACAGCGGGACACAGCGGGGAAACTGCGGGGAAACAGGGGGACAAAGCGTGGGACACATATGGACACAGCTGGGGACACAGTGGGGGACACAGCGGGACACAGCGGGGAACACAGCGAGGACACAGCGGGACCCAGCGGTACACAGCGTCGATACAGCGGGGACACAGCGTTACACAGCGTGGTACACAGCTGTGAACACAACGGGACACAGTGGGGGCACAGCGAGACACAGCGGGACACAGCGAGGACACAGCGGGACACAGCGCTGACACTGCGGGGGACACAGCGGGGGACACAGCAGGGGACACAGCCGGACACAGCGGGACACAGCGGGGGACACAGGGGGGACACAGCGGGACCCAGCGCGGGACACAGCGAGGACACATTGGGACACAACGGGGACACAGCGGGACTCAGCGGGGGACACAGCAGTACACAGCGGGACACAGCGGGACCCAGCGGGGACCCAGCAGTGGACACAGCGGGACACAGCGGGGGAGAAAGCGGGACACCACGGAACACAGCAGGACACAGCGTGAAACAGCGGTGAACCTGCGGGGACACAGCGGGACACAGCGGGGAACACAGCGGGACACAGCGGGACACAGTGGGGGACACAGCCGGACACAGCAGGGACACAGCGGGGACACAGCGGGACCCAGCAGGACACAGTGGGGGACACAGCGGGACACAGCGGGACACAGCGGGGGACACAGCAGGGACACAGTGGGACACAGTAGGACACAGCGTGGGACAAAGCGGGAGACAGCGGAGGACACAGCGAGGACACAGCTGGACAC
>NW_012305992.1:0-2770 GCF_000151885.1 Dipodomys ordii
CTGTGTACCCGCTGTGTCCCGCTCTGTCCTCCCTGTGTCCCCGGCTGTGTCCCGCTGTGTCCCCTGCTGTGTCCTGCTGTGTCTACTGCTTTGTTCCTGCTGTGTCCCGCTGTGGCCCACTCTGTCCCCGCTGTATCGACGCTGTGTCCCGCTGGGTCCCGCTGTGTCCTCGCTGTGTCCACCGCTGTGTACCGCTCTGTCCAGCGCTGTGTCCCGCTGTGTCCCCCGCTCTGTCCCCCTTTGTCTACCGCTGTGTCCCGCTGTTTCCCCCACTGTGTCCGGCTGTGTCCTCGCTGTGTCCCCCTCTGTCTCCCGCTCTGTCCCACGCTGTGTCTCACGCTTTGTCCCCGATGTGTCCCACTGTGTTCCGCTGTGTCCCGCTGTGACCCCACTGTGTCCCGTTGTGTCCACAGCTGTGTACCACGCTGTGTAAGGCTGTGTCCCCGCTGTATCGACGCTGTGTCCCGCTGTGTCCCGCAGTGTCCCCCGCTGTGTCCCCCGCTGTGTCCTCGCTGTGTTCCCCGCTGTGTCCCACTGTGTCCCTCGCTGTGTCCCGCTGGGTCCCGCTCTGTCCCTGTTGTGTCCCGCTGTGTCCTGCTGTGTCCTCGCTGTGTCCCCCGCTGTCTCCCGCTCTGTCCCCCGCTACGTCTCACGATTTGTCCTCGCTGTGTCCCACTGTGTCCAGCTCTGCCCCAACTGGGTCCCGTTGTGTCCACAGATGTGAACCACGCTGTGTAACGCTGTATCCCCGCTGTATCGACGCTGTGTCCCGCTGGGGCCCGCTGTGTCCTCGCTGTGTTCCCCGCTGTGTCCCGCAGTGTCCCCGCTGTGTCCCCCGCTGTTTCCTCGCTGTGTCCCACACTGTGTCCCGCTGTGTCCTCGCTGTGTCCTCCGCTGTGTCCCGCTGTGTCCCCCGCTGTGTCCTGCTGTGTCCCGCTCTGTCCCGCTCTGTCCCTGCTGTGTCCCGCTGTATACTGCTGTGTCCTCGCTGTGTCCCCCGCTGTCTCCCGCTCTGTCCCCCGCTGTGTCTCACGATTTGTCCTCGCTGTGTCCCACTGTGTCCCGCTCTGTCCCGCTGTGCCCCCACTGTGTCCCCTTGTGTCCACAGATTTGTAACACACTGTATAACGCTGTATCCCCGCTGTATTGACGCTGTGTCCCGCTGTGTCCCGCTGTGTCCTCGCCGTGTTCCCTGCTGTGTCCCGCTGTGTCCTGCTGTGTCCTCGCTGTGTCCCCCGCTGTCTCCCGCTCTGTCCCCCGCTTCGTCTCACGATTTGTCCTCGCTGTGTCCCACTGTGTCCCGCTGTGTTCCGCTGTGCCCCCACTGTTTCCCCTTGTGTCCACAGATTTGTACCACACTGTGTAACGCTGTATCCCAGCTGTATCGATGCTGGGTCCCGCTGGGTCCCGCTGGGTCCTCGCCGTGTTCCCTGCTGTGTCCCACTGTGTCCTGCTGTGTCCTCGCTGTGTCCCCCGCTCTCTCCCGCTCTGTCCCCCGCTTCGTCTCACGATTTGTCCTCGCTGTGCCCCCACTGTGTCCCGTTGTGTCCACAGATGTGTACCACGCTGTGTAAGGCTGTATCCCAGCTGTATCGACACTGTGTCCCGCTGTGTCCCGCTGGGTCCTCGGTGGGTCCACCGCTGTGTCCCGCTGTTTCCACCGCTGTGTCCCGCTGTGTCCCCCGCTCTCTCCCCCTGTGTCCACCGCTGTGTCCCGCTGTTTCCCCCGCTGTGTCCCGCTGTGTCCTCGCTGTGTCCCCTGCTGTCTCCCGCTCTGTCCCCCGCTGTGTCTCACGCTTTGTCCCCGCTGTGTCCCACTGTGTCCCGCTGTGCCCCCACTGTGTCCCGTTGTGTCCACAGCTGTGTACCACGCTGTGTAATGCTGTATCCCCGCTGTTTCGACGCTGTGTCCCGCTGTGTCCCTCAGTGTCCCCCGCTGTGTCCCCCGCTGTGTCCTCGTTGTGTTCCCCGCTGTGTCCCGCTGTGTCCTCACTGAGTCCCCCGATGTGTCCCGCTGTGTCCCCCACTGTGTCCCGCTGTGTCCCGCTCTGTCCCTGCTGTGTCCCGCTGTGTCCTGCTGTGTCCTCGCTGTGTCCCCCGCTGTCTCCCGCTCTGTCCCCCGCTACGTCTCACGATTTGTCCTCGCTGTGTCCAACTGTGTCCCGCTCTGCCCCCACTGTGTCCCGCTGTGTCCACAGATGTGAACCACGCTGTGTAATGCTGTATCCCCGCTGTATCGACAATGTGTCCCGCTGGGTCCCGCTGTGTCCTCGCTGTGTTTCCCGCTGTGTCCTGCAGTGTGCCCCGCTGTGTCCCCGGCTGTGTCCTCGCTGTGTCCCCCACTGTGTCCTGCTGTGTCCTCGCTGGGTCCTCTGCTGTGTCCCGCTGTGTCCCCCACTGTGTCCCGCTGTGTCCCGCTCTGTCCCGCTCTGTCCCTGCTGTGTCCCGCTGTGTCCTGCTGTGTCCTCGCTATGTCCCCCGCTGTCTCCCGCTCTGTCCCCCACTGTGTCTCAGGATTTGTCCTCGCTGTGTCCCACTGTGTCCCGCTCTGACCCGCTGTGCCCCCACTGTGTCCCGTTGTGTCCACAGATGTGTACCATGCTGTGTAAGGCTGTACCCCAGCTGTATCGACGCTGTGTCCCGCTGGGTCCCGCTGGGTCCTCGCTGTGTCCACCGCTGTGTCCTGCTGTTTCCACCGCTGTGTCCTCGCTATGTTCCCCGCTGTGTCCACAGCTGTTTCCTAGCTGGGTCCCCCACTGTGTCCCGCTGT
>NW_012305993.1:0-2769 GCF_000151885.1 Dipodomys ordii
GCTTCTGCTGCAACTGCTACTGCTTCTTCTGTTTCTTCTGCGTCTCCTTCTGCTTTTGATTCTCTTTCAGCTTCTGCTTCTCCTTCAGCTTCTCATTCAGCTTCTCCAGATTCTGCTTCTTCTGCTTCTCCTGCTTCTCCTTCTGCTTCAGGTTCTGCTTCTGCTTCTTCGGATTCTTTTGCTTCTGCTTCTGCTTCTTCTGCTTCTTCTGCTTCCCCTCCTCTTTCTGCTTCTCCTTCTGTTTCTGCTTCTCCTGCTTCTGCTCCTTCTGCTTTTCCTGCTTCTCTTTCGGCTTCTCCTTCTGCTTTTCCTTCTCCTTCTCCTTCTGCTCCTTCTCCTTCTTCTGTTTCTTCTTCTTCTGCTTCTCCCACTTCTGCTTCTTCTGCCTCTCCTGCTTCTCGTTCTGCTTCTCTTCGTCGGCTTCTCTTTCTACTTCTGCTTCTGCTTCTTCGGATTCTGCTTCTTCTACTTCTTCTCTCCTTCTGCTTCTGCTTCTTTTGCTACTCCTGCTTCTCCTTCTGCATATCCTTCTGCTTGTGCTTTTCCGTCTGCTTCTTCTTCTGCTTCTGCTTCTCCTTCTCCTTCTTCTGCTTCTCCGTCTGATTCTGCTTCTTCTGCCTTTCCTGATTCTCCTTCTGCTTCTCCTTCTTCTTCTCCTTCTGTTTCTCCTTCTCCTTCTCGTTCTTCTGCTATTCCTTCTGCTTCTCTATCTGCTTCTGCATCTTCAGCTTCTTCTGCTACTGCTTCTGCTTCTTCTGTTTCTTCTGCTTCTCCTTCTGCTTCTCCTTCTGCTTTTGCTTCTCTTTCAGCTTCTGCTTCTCCTTCTGGTTCTCCTTCTTCTTCTCCAGATTCTGCTTCTTCTGCTTCTCCTTCCGCTTCAGGTTCTGCTTCTGCTTCTTCGGCTTCTCCTGCTTCTATTTCTGCTTCTCCTTCTGTTTCTGCTTCTCTTTTTGCTTCTGTTTCTTCTCCTTCTTCTATTTCTTCTGCTTATGCTTCTACTGCTTCTCCTGCTTCTCCTTCTGTTTCTCTTTATTCTTATCCTTCTGCTTCTCCTTCTCCTTCTTCTGCTTCTCCTTCTGCTTCTGCTTCTCCTTCTGCATCTTCTTCTGTTTCAATTTCTCCTTCTTCTGCTTTTCATTCTTCTTCTGCTTCTCCTGCTTCTGCTTCTTCTGCCTCTCCTGCTTCTCCTTCTCCTTCTCCTTCTCTTTCTGCTTCTGCTTATCCGTCTGTTTCTCCTACTCCTAATCCTTCTCTTTCTCCTTCTCCTTCTTCTTCTTCTGCTTTTCCTGCTTGTTCTTCTTCTGCTTCTTCTTCTTTTTCTGCTTTTTCAGTTTCTTCTGCTTCAGCTTCTGCTTCTTCTGCTTCTCCTTCTGCTTCTGTTTCTCCTTCTGCTTCTGCTCTTCTCCTTCTTCTGTTTCTTCTGCTTCTGCTTCTCCTGCTTCTCCTTCTTCTGCTTCTCCTACTTCTCCTTCTGCTTCTCCGTCTCATTCTCCTTCTCCTTCAATTTCTCCTTCTTGTGCTTCTCATTCTGCTTCTGCTTCTGCTTCTCCTGCTTCTGCTTCTTCTGTTTCTCCTTCTGCTTCTCCTTCTGCTTCTCTTTCTGCTTCTAATTCTGCTTCTGCTCCTCCTACTCCTAATCCTTCTCTTTCTCCTTCTTATCTTCTGCTTCTCCTTCTGCTTCTGCTTCTTCTGCTTGTTCTGTATCTTCTGCTTCTGCTTTTCCAGCTTCTGATGCTTCTGCTTCTCCTTCTGCTTCAGGTTCTCCTTCTGCTTCTTCAGCTTCTTCTGTTTCTTCTGCTTCTGCTTCTCCTGCAACTGCTTCTTCTGCTTCTGTTTCTATTTCTGCTTCTCCTTCTGCTTTTGCTTCTCCTTCTGCTCCTTCTCCTTCTTCTGTTTCTTCTTCTTCTTCTGCTTCTCCCGCTTCTGCTTCTTCTGCTTCTCCTGATTGTCCTTCTGCTTCTGCTTCTCCTTCTCCCTCTTCTGCTTCTCTTTCTGCTTCTGCTTCTTCTGATTCTCCAACTTCTCCTTCTGTTTCTGCTTCTCTTTCTGCTTCTGCATCTCCTTCTGCTTCACCTTCTGCTGCTCCTTCTCCTTCTTCTGTTTCTCCCTCTGATTCTATTTCTGCTTCTTATGCTTCTTCGTTTTCTTCTGCTTCTGCTTCCCCTGCTTCTGCTTCTTATGCTTCTACAGCTTCTTCTTCTGGTTCTGCCTCTTCTGCTTCTACTTCTCTTTCTGCTTCTGCTTCTCCTGCTTGTTTTTCTGCTTCTTCTGCTGCTTCTCCTTCTGCTGCTTCTTTTACTACTCCTTGTGCTTCTCTTTTTGCTTCTCCTTCTGCTTCTGCTTCTTCTGTTTCTCCTGCCTGAATTTCTGGTTCTACTTCTTCTGCTGCTTCTCCTTCTGCTTCTGCTTCTCCTTCTGCTAATGTTTCTGCTTCTTCTGCTTCTTCCCTTTCGGCTTCTCCTGCTTCTGCTTATTGTCCTTCTTCTGCTTTTCTTTCTGATTCTCATTCTGCTTCTGCTTCTCCTTCTGCTTCTCCTCCTTCACCTTCTCCTACTTCCGCTTCTCCTTCAGCTTCTGCTTCTCCTGCTTCTCCTTCTGCACCTCCTTCTGCTTGTGCTTGTCCTTATGCTTCTGCTTCTCCTTCTCCTTCTTTTGCTTCTCCTTTTGCTTCTGCTTCTTCTGCTTTTCCTGCTTCTCCTTCTGCTTCTGCTTCTTCTGCTTCTCCTTCTGCATCTTCTTCTGCTTCTGCTTCTCCTTCTTCTGCTTCTC
>NW_012305994.1:0-2769 GCF_000151885.1 Dipodomys ordii
TGCTTCTTGTCCTTCTCCTGTTTCTTCTCCTTCTGCTTCTCCTGCTTCTGCTTCTTCTGCTTTTCCTGCTTCTCTTTCTGCTTCTCCTTCTGCTTCTGCTCCTTCTCCTTCTTCTGTTTCTTCTTCTGCTGCTTCTCCCGCTTGTGCTTCTCCTGCTTCTCCTGCTTCTCGTTCTGCTTCTCTTCGTCGGCTTCTCTTTCTATTTCTGCTTCTGCTTCTTCTGATTCTGATTCTTCTCCTTCTTCTGCTTCTCCTTCTGCTTCTGCTTCTGCTTCTCCTTCTGCATCTTCTTCTGTTTTAATTTCTCCTTCTTGTGCTTTTCATTCTGCTTCTGCTTCTCCTGCTTCTCCTATTCCTTGTCCTGCTCTTTCTGCTTCTGCTTATCCGTCTGTTTGTCCTACTCCTAATCCTTCTCTTTCTCCTTCTCCTTCTTCTTCTTCTGCTTTTCCTGCTTCTTCTTCTTCTGCTTCTTCTTCTTTTTCTGCTTTTTCAGTTTCTTCTGCTTCAGCTTCTGCTTCTTCTGCTTCTCCTTCTGCTTCTGTTTCTCCTTCTGCTTCTGCTCTTCTCCTTCTTCTGTTTCTTCTGCTTCTGCTTCTCCGTCTCCTTCTCCTTCTCCTTCAGTTTCTCCTTCTTGTGCTTCTCATTCTGCTTCTGCTTCTGCTTCTCCTGCTTCTGCTTCTTCTGTTTCTCCTTCTGCTTCTCCTTCTGCTTCTCTTTCTGCTTCTAATTCTGCTTCTGCTCCTCCTACTCCTAATCCTTCTCTTTCTCCTTCTTATTCTTCTGCTTCTCGTCTGCTTCTGCTTCTTCTGCTTGTTCTGTATCTTCTGCTTCTGCTTTTCCAGCCTCTGATGCTTCTGCTTCTCCTTCTGCTTCAGGTTCTCCTTGTGCTTCTTCAGCTTCTTCTGTTTCTTCTGCTTCTGCTTCTGCTGCAACTGCTTCTTCTGCTTCTGTTTCTATTTCTGCTTCTCCTTCTGCTTCTGCTTCTCCTTCTGCTCCTTCTCCTTCTTCTGTTTCTTCTTCTTCTTCTGCTTCTCCCGCTTCTGCTTCTTCTGCTTCTCCTGATTGTCCTTCTGCTTCTGCTTCTCCTTCTCCCTCTTTTGCTTCTCTTTCTGCTTCTGCTTCTTCTGATTCTCCAACTTCTCCTTCTGTTTCTGCTTCTCTTTCTGCTTCTGCATCTCCTTCTGCTTCACCTTCTGCTGCTCCTTCTCCTTCTTCTGTTTCTCCCTCTGCTTCTACTTCTGCTTCTTATGCTTCTTCTTTTTATTCTGCTTCTGCTTCTCCCGCTTCTGCTTCTTATGCTTCTACTGCTTCTTCTTCTGGTTCTGCTTCTTCAGCTTCTAATTCTCTTTCTGCTTCTGCTTCTCCTGCTTGTTTTTCTGCTTCTTCTGCTGCTTCTCCTTCTGCTGCTTCTTTTACTACTCCTTGTGCTTCTCCTCCTGCTTGTTTTTCTGCTTCTTCTGCTGCTTCTCCTCTGCTGCTTCTTTTACTACTCTTTGTGCTTCTCTTTTTGCTTCTCCTTCTGCTTCTGTTTCTTCTGTTTCTCCTGCCTGAATTTCTGGTTCTACTTCTTCTGCTGCTTCTCCTTCTGCTTCTCCTTCTGCTAATGTTTCTGCTTCTTCTGCTTCTTGTCTTTCGGCTTCTCCTGCTTCTGCTTCTTGTCCTTCTCCTGCTTCTCTTTCTGCTTCTCATTCTGCTTCTGCTTCTCCTTCTGCTTCTCCTCCTTCTCCTTCTCCTACTTCTGCTTCTCCTTCAGCTTCTGATTCTTCTGCTTCTCCTGCTTCTCCTTCTGCATCTCCTTCTGCTTGTGCTTGTCCTTATGCTTCTGCTTCTGCTTCTCCTTCTCCTCCTTTTGCTTCTCCTTTTGCTTCTGCTTCTTCTGCTTTTCCTGCTTCTCCTCCTGCTTCTGCTTCTTCTGCTTCTCCTGCTTCTCATTCTGCATCTTCTTCTGCTTCTCCTTCTCCTTTTTCTGGTTCTCCTTCTGATTCTCCTTTTGCTTCTTCTTCTTCTGCTTTACCTGCGTCTCTTTCTGCTTCCCCTTCTGTTTCTCCTTCTGTTTCTACTTCTCCTTCTTGTTCTTCTGCTTTTCCTTCTGCTTCTGCTACAACTGCTTCAGCTTCTACTTCTTCTGTTTCTTCTGCTTCTCCTTTTGCTTTTGATTCTCTTTCTGCTTCTGCTTCTCCTTCTGCTTCTTATTCTGCTTCTTCAGATTCTGCTTCTTCTGCTTCTCCTGTTTGTCCTTCTCCTTTTGCTTTTGATTCTCTTTCTGCTTCTGCTTCTCCTTCTGCTTCTGCTTCTCCTTCTGCTCCTTCTCCTTCTTCTGTTTCTTCTTCTTCTTCTTCCGCTCCTCCCGCTTCTGTTTCTTCTGCTTCTCCTGCTTGTCCTTCTCCTTCTGCTTCTCCTTCTCCTTCTTCTGCTAGCCTTAGGCAAAAAAGATCAAGACAGTATGGGGGGCCCAGAGTTAAGAAGCTTCACAATTGATTAAAAAAAAAAGACTCCTGGACTCTCCTGCATGAGGCTAGCTTTGAACTGTCATCCTCAGTTCTTAGATTTCTGAATAACTAGGATTATAAGCATGAGCCACCAGCATCCAGCTGAGTTCCTATTTCTTTGGTTGTTGTGGTTAGTCTTGGGGCTTGAACTCAGGACCTGGGGCACTATCTCTGAGCTCTTCAGCTCAAGGTGACCGTTTTACCACTTGAACTCAAGGTGAGCATTTTTTACCACTTGAGCCACAGCACCACTTCAGGTTTTCTGGTGATCAGAGTTTCA
>NW_012305995.1:0-2769 GCF_000151885.1 Dipodomys ordii
TAATCCTTCTCTTTCTCCTTCTCGTTCTCTATCTCATCTCTCTCTCATCATCATCATCGTCATCATCGTCGTCTTCTTCATCATCATCGTCATCTTCTTCGTCTTCTTCTTCTTCTTCTTCTTCTTCTTCTAATTCTTCTTCTTCTTCTTCTTCTTCTTCTTCTTCTTCTTCTTCTTCTTCTTCTTCTTCTTCTTCTTCTTCTTCTTCTTCTTCTTCTTCTTCTTCTGCTTCTTTTGCTTCTTCTTCTTCTGCTTCTTCTGCTTTTTCTGTTTCTTCTTCTTCTGCTTCAGCTTCTGCTTCATCTGCTTCTCCTTTTGCTTCTGCTTCTCCGTCTGCTTCTGCTCTTCTCCTTCTTCTGTTTCTTCTGCTTCTGCTTCTCCTGCTTCTTCTTCTTCTGCTTCTCCTACTTCTCCTTCTGCTTCTCCGTCTCATTCTCCTTCTCCTTCAATTTCTCCTTCTTGTGCTTCTCATTCTGCTTCTGCTTCTCCTACTTCTGCTTCTTCTACTTGTTCGGTTTCTTCTGCTTCTGCTTTTCCAGCTTCTGCTGCTTCTGCTTCTCCTTCTGCTTCAGGTTCTCCTTCTGATTCTTCGGCTTCTTCTGTTTCTTCTGCTTCTGCTTCTCCTGCTACTGCTTCTTCTGCTTCTTCTGCTTCTCCTTCTCCTTCTGCTTCTCCTTCTGCTCCTTCTCTTTCTTCTGTTTCTTCTTCTTCTGCTATTCCCGCTTCTGCTTCTTCTGCTTCTCCTTCTTGTCCTTCTCCTTCTTCTCCTTCTCTTTCTGCTTCTGCTTCTGCTTCTTCTGATTCTCCAACTTCTCCTTCTTCTTCTCCTTCTGTTTCTGCTTCGCTTTCTGCTTCTGCATCTCCTTCTGCTTCACCTTCTGCTGCTCTTTCTCCTTCTTCTGTTTCTCCCTCTGCTTCTGTTTCTTAAGCTTCTTCTTTATCTTCTGCTTCTGCTTCTCCTGCTTCTGCTTCTACTGCTTCTTCTTCTTCTTCTTCTTCTTCTTCTTCTTCTGCTTCTACTTCTATTTGTGCTTCTGCTTCTCCTGCTTGTTTTTCTGCTTCTTCTGCTGCTTCTCCTTCTGCTGCTTCTTCTACTTCTCCTTCTCCTTCTCTTTTTGCTTCGACTTCTGCTTCTGCTTCTGCTTCTTCTGTTTCTCCTGCCTGAATTTCTGATTCTACTTCTTCTGCTGCTTCTCCTTCTGCTTCTGCTTCTCCTTCTGTTTCTGCTTCTGCTTCTTCTGCTTCTTCTCTTTCGGCTTCTCCTGCTTCTGCTTCTTGTGCTTCTCCTGCTTCTCTTTCTGCTTCTCATTCCGCTTCTGCTTCTCCTTCTGCTTCTGCTACTCCTTCTTCTCCTTCTCCTACTTCTGCTTCTCCTTCATCTTCTGCTTCTTCTGCTTCTCCTGCTTCTCCTTCTGCATCTCCTTCTGCTTGTGCTTGTCCTTATGCTTCTTCTTCTGCCTCTGCTTCTCCTTCTCCTTCTTTTGCTTCTCCTTTTGCTTCTGCTTCTTATGCTTTTCCTGCTTCTCCTTCTGCTTCTGCTTCTTCTGCTTTTCCTTCTGCATCTTCTTCTGCTTCTGCTTCTCCTTCTCCTTCTTCTGCTTCTCCTTATTCTCCTTCTGCTTCTTCTTCTTCCGCTTTACCTGCTTCTCTTTCTGCTTCTCCTTCTGCTTCTCATTCTGTTTCTCCTTCTCCTTCTTGTTCTTCTGCTTTTACTTCTGCTTCTCGTTCTGCTTCTGCTACAACTGCTACTGCTTCTACTTCTTCTGTTTCTTCTGCTTCTCCTTCTGATTTTGATTCTCTCTCTGCTTCTGCTTCTCCTTCTGCTTCTCCAGATTCTGCTTCTTCTGCTTCTCCTGCTTCTCCTTCTGCCTGAGGTTCTCCTTTTGCTAATTCGGGTTCTTATGCTTCTGCTTCTCCTGCTTCTGCTTCTTCTGCTTCCCCTCCTTCTCTTTCTGCTTCTCCTTCTGTTTCTGCTTCTCCTTCTGCTTCTGCTTCTTGTCATTCTCCTGTTTGTTCTGCTTATGCTTCTCCTGTTTCTGCATCTCCTGCTCCTCCTTCTGCTGCTCTTTCTGCTTCTCCTGCTGCTTTTCCTTCTCCTGCTCCTTCTTCTGCCTTTCTTTCTGCTTCTCCTTCTGTTTCTCCTTCTCCCTCACCTTCTCGTTCTTCTGCTTTTCCTTCTGCTTCTCCTTCTGCTTCTGCATCTTCTGCTTCTTCTGCTACTGCCTCTGCTTCTTCTGTTTCTTTTGCTTCTCCTTCTGCTTCTCCTTATGCTTTTGCTTCTCTTTCTGCTTCTGCTTCTCTTTCTGGTTCTCCTTCTTCTTCTCCAGATTCTGCTTCTTCTGCTTCTCCTGCTTCTCCTTCTGCTTTAGGTTCTGGTTTTGCTTCTTCGGCTTCTTCTGCTTATATTTTTGCTTCTCCTTCTGTTTCTGCTTCTCTTTCTGCTTCTGCTTCTTCTCCTTCTTCTATTTCTTCTGATTCTGCTTCTCCTGCTTCTGCTTCTCCTGCTTCTCCTTCTGTTTCTCTTTATGCTTCTCCTTCTGATTCTCCTTCTTCTGCTTCTACTACTGCTTCTGCTTCTTCTTCTGCATCTTCTTCTGTTTCAATTTCTCTTTCTTCTGCTTTTCATTCTGCTTCTGCATCTCCTGCTTCTGCTTCTTCTGCTTCTCCTTCTCATTCTCCTTCTCTTTCTGCTTCTGCTTATCCTTCTGTTTCTCCTACTCCTAATCCTTCATACAATTCTCCTTGTTCTTCTTCTGCTTCTCGTTCTTC
>NW_012305996.1:0-2769 GCF_000151885.1 Dipodomys ordii
ACAGAAGGAGAAGAGCAGAAGCAGAAGGAGAAGCAGAATGAGAAGCAGAAGAAGCAGAAGCTGAAGCAGAAGAAGAAGAAACAGAAAAAGCAGAAGAAGCAGAAGAAGAAGCAGCAGGAGAAGCAGAAGAAGAAGAAGAAGAAGGAGAAAGAGAAAGAGAAGGATTAGGAGTAGGAGAAACAGAAGGATAAGCAGAAGCAGAAAGAGAAGGAGAATGAGAAGGAGAAGCAGGAGCAGTAGTAGAAGCAGAAGAAGGAAAAGCAGAAGGAGAAGCATAAAGAGAAACAGAAGGAGAAGCAGAAGCAGGAAAAGCAGAATCAGAAGAAATAGAAGAAGGAGAAGAAGCAGAAGCAGAAAGAGAAGCAGAAACAGAAGGAGAAGCAGAAATAGAAGCAGAAGAAGCCGAAGAAGCAAAAGCAGAACCTAAAGCAGAAGGAGAAGCAGGAGAAGCAGAAGAAGCAGAATCTGGAGAAGAAGAAGGAGAACCAGAAGGAGAAGCAGAAGCAGAAAGAGAAGCAAAAGCAGAATGAGAAGCAGAAGGAGAAGCAGAAGAAACAGAAGAAGCAGAATCAGTAGCAGAAGAAGCTGAAGATGCAGAACCAGAAAGAGAAGCAGAAGGAATAGCAGAAGAACGAGAAGGAGAAATAGAAGGAGACGCAGAAGGAGAAGCAGGAAAAGCAGAACAAACAGAAGCAGACGGAGAAGCAGAAGAAGGAGAAGGAGAAGCCGGAGCAGAAGAAGAAGCAGAAGGAAAAGCACAAGCAGAAGGAGATGCAGAAGGAGAAGCAGGAAATGCAGAAGACGCAGAAGCAAAAGGAAAAGAAGAAGGAGAAGAATCAGAATCAGAAGAAGCAGAAGCAGAAATAGAAAGAGAAGCCGACGAAGAGAAGCAGAATGAGAAGCAGGGGAAGCAGAAGAAGCACAAGCGGGAGAAGCAGAAGAAGAAGAAACAGAAGAAGGAGAAGGAGCAGAAGCAGAAGGAGAAGCAGAAGGAGAAGCAGAAAGAGAAGCAGGAAAAGCAGAAGAACCAGAAGCAGGAGAAGCTGAAGGAGAAGAAACATGAGAAGGACAAGAAGCAGAAAGAGAAGCAGTAGAAGCAGAAGAAGCAGGAAAAGCAGAAGCAGAAGAAAGAGAAGAAGAAGAAGACGAAGAAGAAGAAGAAGCAGCAGCAGCATAAGGAGAAGCATAAGGAGAAGTATAAGGAGAAGCAGTAGAAGCAGAAGAAGCAGAAGCAGGAGAAGCTGAAGCAGAAGAAAAAGAATAAGCAAAAGAAGCAGAAGCAGAAGCAGTGGGAGAAGCAGAAGAAGGAGAAGGAGAAGGAGCAGCAGAAGGAGAAGCAGAAGCAGAAAGAGAAGCAGAAAGAGAAGCAGAAACAGAAGGAGAACAAGAAGGAGAAGCAGGAGAATCAGAAGAAGCAGAAAGAGAAGGAGAAGAAGGAGAAGCAGAAGTAGAATCCGAAGAAACAGAAGAAGAAGAAGCAGAAGAAACAGAAGCAAAAGAAACAGAAGGAGAAGAGCAGAAGCAGAAGCAGAAGGAGAAGCAGAAGCAGAAGGAGAAGCAGAAAGAGAAGCAGGAGAACCAGAAGAAGCAGGAGAAGCAGAATCAGAAGAAACAGGAGAAGCCGAACAAGCAGAAGCAGAATCTGAAGCAGAAGGAGAAACAGAAGAAGCACAATCTGAAGCAGAAGCAGAAGAAACAGAAATAGTAGAATAAGCAGAAGCAGAAGCACAAGGACAAGCAGAAGAACAAGAAGGAGAAGGCGAAAGAGAAGGATTAGGAGTAGGAGAAGCAAAAGGATAAGCAGAAGCAGAAAGAGACGCAGAAGGAGAAGCAGCACGAGAAGTAAGAGAAGCAGGAGAAGCAGAAGCAGGAGAAGCAGAAGAAACAGAAGACGCAGAAGCAGAATGAGAAGCAGAAGGAGAAATTGAAGCAGAAGGAGAAGAAGAAGCAGAAGGAGAAGCAGAAGAAAGAGAAGGAGTAGAAGCAGAAAGAGAAGCAGAAAGAGCAGCACAACGAGAAGCACAACAAGAAGCAGGAGAAGCAGAAGCAGGAGAAGCAGAAGCAGAAGAAACATAAGAAGGAGAAAAAGCAGAAGCAGAAGGAGAAGCAGAAACAGAAGGAAAAGCAGAAATAGAAGCAGGAGCAGCAGAAGAAGCAGCAGCAGGAGAAGCAGAAGCAGAAGAAGCCGAAGAAGCAGAAGCAGAAACTGAAGCATAAGGAGATACAGGAGAAGCAGAAGAAACAGAATCTGGAGAAGCAGAAGGAGAAGCAGAAGCAGAAAGAGAAGCAAAAGCAGAAGGAGAAGCAGAAGGAGAAGCAGAAGAAACAGAAGAAGCAGAGGCAGTAGCAGAAGAAGCAGAAGATGCAGAAGCAGTAGTAGAAGCAGAAGAAGGAGAAGCAGAAGGAGAAGCATAAAGAGAAACAGAAGGAGAAGCAGGAGAAGCAGAAGCAGGAGAAGCAGAATCAGAAGAAATAGAAGAAGGAGAAGAAGCAAAAGCAGAAACTAAAGCAGAAGGAGAAGCAGGAGAAGCAGAAGAAGCAGAATCTGGAGAAGAAGAAGGAGAACCAGAAGGAGAAGCAGAAGCAGAAAGAGAAGCAAAAGCAGAAGGAGAAGCAGAAGAAACAGAAGAAGCAGAATCAGTAGCAGAAGAAGCTGAAGATGCAGAAGCAGAAAGAGAAGCAGAAGGAATAGCAGAAGAACGAGAAGGAGAAATAGAAGGAGAAGCAGAAGGAGAAACAGGAAAAGCAGAAGAAACAGAAGCAGACGGT
>NW_012305997.1:0-2769 GCF_000151885.1 Dipodomys ordii
TCAAGCTGTGGCCCCCCCTCAACCACCTGTGTCCCCGCTGTGTCCCGCTGTGTCCTCGCTGTGTCCGCCTCTGTCTCCTGCTCTGTCCACCGCTGTGTCTCACGCTTTGTCCCCGCTGGGTCCCGCTGTGTTCCTCTCTGCCCCCCACTGTGTCCCCCGCTGAGTCCTCCATGTGTCGCCGCTGTGTCCCGCTGTGTCCTCGCTGTGTCCCCTGCTGTCTCCCACTTTGTCCCACGCTGTGTCCCTCTGTGTCCCGCTGTGTCCTCGCTGTGTCCCCCGCTGTGTCCTGCTGTGTTCCCGCTGTGTCCCAAGCTGTGTCCCGCTGTGTCCCGCTGTGTGCCCCGCTGTGTCCCACTATGTTCCCGCAGTGTCCCCGCTGTGTCCCCGCTGTGTCCTCGCTGTGTCCCCGCTGTGTCCCGCTGTGTCCCCCGCTGTGTCCCGCTGTGTCTACTGCTGTGTCCCCACTGTGTCAGCCTGTGTCTCGCTGTGTCCCGCTGTGTCCTCGCTGTTTCCCACGCTGTGTTCTGCTGTGTGCTCGCTGTGTCCCCCGCTGTGTCCCGTTGTGTCCCCAGCTGTGTACCCCGCTGTGTCCCGCTGTGTCCCCGCTGTATCGACGTTGTATCCTGCTTGGTCCCGCTGTGTCCTCGCTGTGTTCCCCGCTGTGTCCTGCTGTTTACCCCTCTGTGTCCCCCGCTGTGTCCCGCTGTGTCCCGCTGTCTACAGTTGTGTCCGCCTCTGAGTCCCGCTGTATCCCCGCTGTGTCCCAATGTGTCCTCGCTGTGTCCCGTGCTGGGTCCCGCTGTGTCCCCGCTGTGTCCCAATGTGTTCTCGCTGTTTCCCATGCTGTGTTCTGCTTTGTCCTCGCTGTGTCCCCCGCTGTGTCTCGCTGTGTCCCCGCTGCATCGACGCTGTGTCCCGCTTGGTCCCGCTGTGTCCCCCCTGTGTCCCCTGCTGTGTCCCACTGTGTCCTGCTGTCTCCCCCGCTGTGTCCCTATGTGTCCCACGCTTTGTCCCCCTGTGTCCCCGCAGTTTCCCCGCTGTGTCCCGCTGTTTCCCACTGTGTTCTGTGGTGTCCCGCTTTGTCCCCCGCTGTGTCCCCCGGTGAGTCGCCGCTGTGTCCCCGCTTTGTCCCGCTGAGTCCTCCATGTGTCCCCCGCTGTGTTCCGCTGTGTCCCCCGCTGTGTCCCGCTGTGTCCACTGCTGGGTCCCGGCTGGGTCCCGCTGTGTCCCGCTGTGTCCGGCTGTGTCCTCACTGTGTCCCACTCTGTGTTCCGCTGTGTCCTCCCTGTGTCCCCCGCTGTGTCCCGCTGTGTCCCCCGCTGTGCCCTGCAGTGTCCCGCTCTGTCCCGCTGTGTCCTCGCTGTGTCCCGCTGTGTCCCCGCTGTGTCCCCGCTGTCTCCAGCTCTGTCCCCTGCTGTGTCTCACGCTTTGTCCCCGCTGTGTCCCACTGCGTCCCGCTGTGTCCCGCTGTGCCCCCACTGTGTCCCGTTGTGTCCACAGCTTTGTACCATGCTGTGTAACGCTGTGTCTCCGCTGTATCGACGCTGTGTCCCGCTGGGTCCCACTGTGTCCTCGCTGTGTTCCCCGCTGTGTCCAGCTGTTTCCCCCACTGTGTCCCACTCTGTTTCCTGCTGTGTCCCCCGCCGTGTCCCGCTGTGTCCCGCTGCGTCCCCGCTGTGTCCCGCTGTGTCCCGCTTTGTCCCCCACTGTGTCCCGCAGTGACCCCGCTGTGTCCCGCTGTGTCCCCGCTGTATCGACGCTGTGTCCCGCTGGGTCCTGCTGTGTCCTCTCTGTGTTTCCCACTGTGTCCCGCTGTGTCCCCCGCTGTGTCCCTCGCTGTGTCCCCCGCTGTGTCCCGCTGTGTCCCCCGCTGTGTCCTTGCTGTGTCCCCGCTGGGTCCCGCTGGGTCCCGCAGTGTCCCACGCTGAGACCCGCTGTGTCACCACTGTGTCCCGCTCTGTCCCCGCTCTATCGACGCTGTGTCCCGCTGTGTCCTCTATGTGTCCCCTGCTGTGTCCTGCCTGTGTCGCCCACTTTGTCCCAACTGTGCCCCGCTGTGTCCCGCTGTGTCCCGCTGTATCCCGCTATGTCCCCCACTATGTCCCGTTGTGTCCCCAGCTGTGTACCCCACTGTGTCCCGCTGTGTCCCCGCTGTATTGAAGCTATGTCCCGCTGGGTCCCTCTGTGTCCTCTTTGTGTACCCCGCTGTGTCCCCCTGTGTCCCCCGCTGTGTCCCTTGCTGGGTTCCGCTGTGTCCCCTGCTGTGTCCCGCTGTATCCTCCCTGTGTCCCTTGCGGTGTCCCGCTGTGTCCCCTGCTGTGTCATTCGCTGTGTCCCTGCTGTGCCCCACTGTGTCGCACTGTGTCCCGCTGTGTCCTGCTGTGTCCCCCGCTGAGTCCCGCTGTGTCCCCCACTGTGTCCCGCTGTGTCCCCTGCTGTGTCCCCACTTTGTCACGCTGTGTTTCGCTGTATCCGGCTGTGTCCTCGCTCTGTCTCCCTCAGTGTCCATCTGTGTCACGCTCTGTCCCTTCTGTGTCCCTCTGTGTCCAGCTCTGTCCCCGCTGTGTGTCCTCTGTGTCCCGCTGTGTACCCTTCTGTGTCCAGCTGTGTCCCCTCTGTGTCCCGCTGTGTCCCTTCTCTGTCCCCCGCTGTCCACCGCTGTGTCCCCCGGCTGTGTCCCGCAGTGTCCCCGCTGTGTCCCGCTGTGTCCTACTGTGTCCCGTGGTGTCCCGCTTTTTTCCCACTATGTCCCCTGCTGAGTCCCCTCTG
>NW_012305998.1:0-2769 GCF_000151885.1 Dipodomys ordii
ACATTGGGACACAGCAGGGACACAGCGGGGACTCAGCAGGGGACACATCGGGATACAGCGGAGAACACAGCGAGGACACAGCGGGACACAGTGAGACACAGCGGGACACAGCGGGGGACACAGCGGGACACAGCGGGGAACACAGGGAGGACATAGCGGGACCCAGCGGGACCCAGCGCCGTTACAGCGGGGACACAGCGGGGTGCACAGCTAGGGACACAACGGGACACTCGGGGGACACAGCGAGGACACAGCGGGACACAGCGGGACACAGCGGGGACAGTGCGGGAACATAGTGGGACACAGCGGCGACACAGATGGGACTCAGCGGGACAAAGCGGGGGACACAGCGGGACACAGCTAGGGACACAGCAGGGACAAAGCGGCAGACAGCCGGGGACACAGCGAGGACACAGCGGGACACAGCGGCGACACAGATGGGACTCAGCGGGACAAAGCGGGGGACACAGCGGGACACAGCGGGGGACACAGCGGGGGACACAGCAGGGGACAGCGGAGACAGAGAGGGGCCAAAGCGAGACACAACGGTGACACAGCTGGACACAACAGAGTACACAACGGGACACAGCAGGCACACAGCGGGGACACAGCGGGACATAGCGGGACAAAGCGGAACACAGCGGGTGTCACAGCGGGACACAGCAGGGGACCCAGCGAGGACACAGCGGGACACAGCGGGAGACACAGCTGGGGACACAGCGGGACACAGCGGGGAACACATCGAGGACACAGCGGGACCCAGCAGGAGACAGCGTCGATACAGCAGGACACAGCGGGACACAGCGGGACACAGCAGGACGCAGCTGGGGACACAGCGGGGACACAGTGGGACACAGCGGAACACAGCAAGGGACAAAGCAGGAGACAGCGGGAGACACAGCGAGGACACAGGGGGACACAGCGGCGACACAGAGGGGACTCAGTGGGGGACACAGCGTGGGACAAAGTGGGACACCACGGGACACAGTGTTACACAGCGGGACACAGCGGGGACACTGCGGGACACAGCAGGACAAAGCGGGGGACACAGCGGGACACAGCGGGACACAGCGGGGGACACAGAGGGACACAGCGGGACACAGCGGGGGACACAGGGAGGACACAGCGGGACACAGCGGGGGACATAGCGAGGACACATTGGGACACAGCGCGGACACAGCGGGACTCAGCGGGGCACAGCAGTACACAGCGGGACACACCGGGACACAGCGGGGACACAGCAGGGACACAGCGGGGGACACAGCGGGACACAGCGGGGGACACAGGGAGGACACAGCGGGACCCAGGTGAACCCAGCGTCGATATGGCAGGGACACAGCAGGACACAGCGGGGAAAAAAGCGAGGACACAGCGGAACACAGCGTGGGACACAGCGAGGACACAGCGAGGACACAGGGGGACACAGCGGGGACACAGCCGTAGACACAGCGGGACACAGTGGCGGACACAGCGGGACACAGCTGTGAACACAGCGAGGACACAGCGGGACCCAGGGCGACACAGCGTCGATACAGCGGGGACACAGCGTTACACAGCGTGGTACACAGCTGTGAACACAATGGGACACAGTGGGGGCACAGCGGGACACAGCGGGACACAGTGGGACGCAGCAGGGACAAAGCTTGAGACACAGCGGGGTACAGAGCGGGAGACAGCGGGGGACACATCGAGGACACAGCGGTACACAGCGGGGAACACAGCGGGAGACACAGCGGGACACAGAGTGACACAGCGGGGGACACAGGGGGGACACAGCGGGACACAATGGGGGACACAGCGAGGACATATTGGGACACAGCAGGGACACAGCGGGACTCAGCGGGGCACAGCAGTACACAGCGGGACACACCGGGACACAGCGGGGACACAGCAGGGACACAGCGGGGGACACAGCAGAACACAGCGTGGGTCACAGCGAGGCCACAGGGGGGACACAGCGGGACACAGTGGGGGACACAGCGAGGACACATTGGGACTCAGCAGGGACACAGCGGGACGCAGCGGGGGACACAGCAGTTCACATCGGGACACAGCGGGACACAGCGAGGGACGCAGAGGGGTACACAGCGGGATAAAGCGGGGAACACAGCGAGGACACAACGGGATCAAGCGGGACACAGCGTAGATACAGCGGGAACACAGCGGGACACAGCGGGGGACACAGCGGGACACAGCGGGGAACACAGGGAAGACATAGCGGGACCCAGCGGGACCCAGCGTCGTTACAGCGGGGACTCAGCGGGACACAGCGGGGTGTACAGCTGGGTACACAACGGGACACTGCGGGGGACACAGCGAGGACACAGAGGGACACAGCGGGACACAGCGGGGACACTGCGGGAACATAGTGGGACACAGCGGGGTACACAGCGGGACACAGCGCTACACAGCAAGGGACACAGCGGGGACAAAGCGGCAGACAGCGGGGGACACAGCGAGGACACAGCGGGACACAGCGGCGACACAGAGGGGACTCAGCGGGACAAAGCGGGGGACACAGCGGGACACAGAGGGACACAGCGGGGAACAGCGGAGACAGAGAGGGGCCAAAGAGAGACGCAGCGGTGACACAGCTGGACACAACGTAGTACACAGCAGGACACAGCCAGAAACACAGCGGGGACACAGCAGGGACCAAGCGGGACATAGCGGGACACAGCGGAGCACAGTAGGGGACACAGCGGTACACAGCAGGGGACCCAGCTAGGACACAGCTGGGAAAACAGTGGGACACAGCGGGAACTCAGC
>NW_012305999.1:0-2769 GCF_000151885.1 Dipodomys ordii
CTGTCTCCTGCTTTGTCCCACGCTGTGTCCTACTGTGTCCCAATATGTCCCTGCAGTGTCCCCCGCTGTGTCCCGCTGTGTCCCGCTGTGTCCCCCGCTGTGTCCTTCTGGGTCCCGCTGTGTCCCCGCTGTGTCCCCGCTGTGTCTCCGCTGTGTCCCGCTGTGTCCCCCGCTGTGTCCCCTCTGTGTCCCCTGTGTCCCCCGCTGTGTCCCGCTTTGTCCCCCGCTGTGTCCTGCTGTGTCCACTGCTGTGACCCCGTTGTGCCTTGCTGTGTCCCGCTGTGTCCCGCTGTGTCCCCCGCTTTGTCCCGCTGTGTCGACGCCGTGTTCCCTCTGTGTCCTGCTGTGTCACACTGTGTCCCATGGTGTCCCCTTTTTCCCCCGCTGTTTCCCCCGCTGAGTCCCCTTTGTGTCCCCATTGTGTCCCGCTGTGTCCCGCTGTGTCCTAGCTGTGTCCCCCGCTGTGTCCCGCTGTATCCCCGCTGTGTCCCAAGCTGTGTCCCGCTGTGTCCCGCTGTGTACCCCGCTGTGTCTCGCTATGTTCCCGCAGTGTCTCCGCTGTGTCCTGCTGTGTCCCACTGTGTCCTCGCTGTGTCCCCCGCTGTGTCCCGTTGTGTCCCCAGCTGTGTACCCCGCTGTGTACCGCTGTGTCCCCGCTGTTTCGATGCTGTGTCTTGCTGTGTCCCACTGTGTCCTCGCTGTGTCCCCCACTGTGTTCTGCTGTGTCACCCGCTGTGTACTGCTGTGTCCCCCGCTGTGTCCCGCTGTGTCCCCGAACGGTCACCGCTGTTTCGCGCTGTGTCCCGCTGTGTTCCGTGGTGTCCCGCTTTGTCCCCCGCTGTGTCCCCATCTGAGTCTCCGCTGTGCCCCGCTGTGTCCCGCTGTGTCCTCACTGTGTCCCCCGCTGTCTCCCGCTCTGTCCCCCGCTGTGTCTCATGCTTTATCTCATCTGTGTCCCACTCTGTCCCGATGTGTCCCGCTGTGTCCACCACTGTGTCCCTTTGTGTCCCCAGCTGTGTAACCCGCTGTGTAACGCTGTGAATCCCGCTGTATCGAGGCTGTGTCACGCTGGGTCCCGCTGTGTCCTTGCTCTGTTATTCGTGGTGTCCCCCTCTGTCCCCCGCTCTGTCCTACTGTGTCCCCCGCTGTGTCCCGTTGTGTCCTACTGTGTCCCGTGGTGTCCCGCTTTTATCCCACTATGTCCCCTGCTGAGTCCCCTCTGTGTCCCTGCTGTGTCCAGCTGTGTCCTCGCTGTGTCCTCTGCTGTCTCCCGCTTTGTCCTACGCTGTGTCCTACTGTGTCCCAATGTGTCCCTGCAGTGTCCCCCGCTGTGTCCTGCTGTGTCTCGCTGTGTCCCCCGCTGTGTCCTGCTGGGTCCCACTGTGTCCCCGCTGTGTCTCCGCTGTGTCCCGCTGTGTCCCCCGCTGTGTCCCGCTGTGTCCCCCGCTGTGTCCCGCTGTGTCCCGCTGTGTCCCCCGCTGTGTCCCGCTGTTTCCCCCGCTGTATCCTGCTGTGTCCACTGCTGTGACCCCGTTGTGCCTTGCTGTGTCCCGCTGTGTCCCCCACTGTCCCCCGCTGTGTCCTTGCTGTGTCCCTCTGTGTCCCACTGTGTCCCAAAGTGTCCCCACCTGTGTCCCGCTGTGTCACCGCTGTGTCCCGCTGTGTCCTCGCTGTGTCCCCCATGTGTCCTTCTTTGTCCCTGCTGTGTACCCCGCTCTGTCCCTCTGTGTCCCCCACTGTGTCCCGCTGTGTCCCCTGCTGTGTCCCCACTGTGTCACGCTTTGTTTCGCTGTGTCCGGCTGTGTCCTCGCTCTGTCTCCCTCAGTGTCCACCTGTGTCATGCTCTGTCCCCTCTGTGTCCCTCTGTGTCCAGCTCTGTCCCCGCTGTGTGTCCGCTGTGTCCCGCTGTGTACCCCTCTGTGTCCAGCTGTGTCCCCTCTGTGTCCCGCTGTGTCCATTCTCTGTCCCCCGCTGTCCACCGCTGCATCTCCTGGCTGTGTCCCGCAGTGTCCCCGCTGTGTCCCGCTGTGTCCTACTGTGTCCCGTGGTGTCCCGCTTTTTTCCCTCTATGTCCCCTGCTGAGTCCCCTCTGTGTCCCCGCTGTGTCCAGCTGTGTCCTCGCTGTGTCCTCTGCTGTCTCACGCTTTGTCCCACGCTGTGTCCTACTGTGTCCCACTGTGTCCCTGCTGTGTCCCCCACTGTGTCCCGCTGTGTCCCCCGCTGTGAACTGCTGTGTCCCGCTGTGTCCCCGCTGTGTCCCCGCTGTGTCCCGCTGTGTCCCGCTGTGTCCCCGCAGGTTCACCGCTGTTTCACGCTGTGTCCTGCTGTGTTCCGTGGTGTCCTGCTTTGTCCCCCGCTGTGTCCCGCTGTGTCCAGTGCTGGGTCCCCGCTGTGTCTCGCTGTGTCCCGCTGTGTCCTCGCTTTGTACCATGCTGTGTTAAGCTGTGTCCTCCCTGTGTCCCCCGCTGTGTACCGCTGTATCCCCCGCTGTGACCCGCAGTGTCCCTCTGTGTCCCGCTGTGTCCCGCTGTTTCCCCCGCTGTGTCCCGCTGTGTCCCCCGCTGTGCCCCGCAGTGTCCCGCTGTGTCCCGCTCTGTCCCCCACTGTGTCCCCCGCTGAGTCCTCTATGTGTCGCCGCTGTGTCCCGCTGTGTCCTCGCTGTGTCCCCTGCTGTCTCCCGCTTTGTCCCACACTGGGTCCTGCTGTGTCCCGCTGTGTCCTCGCTGTGTCCCCCGCTGTGTCCTGCTGTGTTCCCGCTGTGTCCTCGCT
>NW_012306000.1:0-2769 GCF_000151885.1 Dipodomys ordii
GCAGGGGACAAAGCGGGACACCACGGGACACATTGGGACACAGCGGGACACAGCAGGGTCACTGCGGGACACAGAGGGGGACAAAGCGGGACACAGCGGGACACAGCGGGGACGCAGCGGGACACAGCGGGACACAGCGGGAGACAAAGAGGGACACCACGGAACACAGCGGGACACAGCAGGAAACAGCTGTGACACTGCGGGGACACAGTGGGACACAGCGGGAGACACAGCGGATCACAGAGGGGGACAGAGCGGGACACAGTGGGGGACACAGCCGGACACAGCAGGGGAAACAGTGGGGGACACATTGGGACACAGCGGAACACAGAGAGGGCACAGCGGGACAGAGCGGGACACTGCAGGGCACAGCGGGGGACACAGCGGGACACAGCGGGGGACACAGCGAGGACACAGCAGAACACAGAGTGGGACACAGTGAGGACACAGCGGGACACAGCGGGACACAGCCGGGTCCCAGCAGTGGACACAGCGGGACACATCGGGGGACACAGCGGGACACAGCAGGGGACACATGGAGGACTCAGCGGGACAAAGTGGGGACACAGCGGCGACTCACCGGGGGACACAGCGGGGGACAAAGCGGGACACCACAGACCACAGTGGGAAACAGCGGGACACAGCGGGGAAACTGCGGGGACACAGGGGGACAAAGCATGGGACACATAGGGACACAGCGGGGGACACAGTGGGGGACACAGCGGGACACAGCGGGGAACACAGCGAGGACACAGCGGGACCCAGCGGTACACAGCGTCGATACAGCGGGGACACAGCGTTACACAGCGTGGTACACAGCTGTGAACACAACGGGACACAGTGGGGGCACAGCGGGACACAGCGGGACACAGTGGGACACAACGGGAACAAAGCTTGAGACACAGCGGGGTACAGAGCGGGAGACAGCGGGGGACACAGCGAGGACACAGCGGGACACAGCGCTGACACTGCGGGGGACACAGCGGGGGACACAGCGGGGGACACAGCCGGACACAGCGGGACACAGCGGGGGACACAGCGGGGACACAGCGGGACTCAGCGGGGGACACAGCAGTACACAGCTGGACACAGCGGGTCACAGCAAGGGACACAGAGGGGTACATAGCGGGACACAGTGGGGAACACAGCGAGGACACAGCGGGACCCAGCGGGACACAGCGGGGGACACAGCCGGAAACAGCAGGGACACAGCGGGGACCCAGCGGGACCCAGCATGACACAGCGGGGGACACAGCGGGACACAGCGGGACACAGCGGGGGACACAGCCGGACACAGCATGGACACAGTAGGACACAGCGTGAGACAAGCGGGAGACAGCGGAGGACACAGCGAGGACACAGCTGGACACAGCGGGGACACAGAGGGGACTCAGCAGGGGACATAGAGGGGAAAAAGCGGGACACCACGGGACACAGTAGGACACAGCAGGACACAGCGGGGACACTGCGGGACACAGCCGGGGGACACAGCGGTGGACAGCGGGGGACAGAGAAGGGACACAGCGGGACAGAGGGGACACAGCTGGACACAGAAGGGTACACAGCGGGGCACAGCGGACACACAACGGGGACAGAGCTGGACAAAGAGGGACACAGATGGGACAGAGCGTGACACAGCGGGACACAGCGGGACACAGCAGGGGACTCAGTGGGACACAGCGGGGGACACAGGGAGGACACAGCTGGACACTGAATGAGACAGAGCGAGGACACAACCGGACACAGCGAAACACAGCGTGACACAGTGGGGACACAGCAGGGGACACAGCGGGACACAGCCGGGGACACAGAGGGACACAGCGGGGTACACAGCAAGGACAAAGCGGCACACAGCGGGGGACACAGCGAGGACACAGCGGGACACAGCGGTGACACAGCGGGACACAGCTGGGGACACTGCGGGACACAGCGGGACACAGCGGGGACACAGCAAGGACACAGCGGGGGACACAGCCAGACACAGCCAGACACAGCCGGGGACACAGCGCGACACATCGAGAGACACTGCGGGGGACACAGCGGGACACAGCGGGGAACAAAGAGAGGACAAAGCGGAACTCAGCGGGACACAGTGAGGACACAGCGGGGGACACAGCGGGACACAGCGGGACACAGCGGGGGACAAAGCGAGTGACCCAGCGGGGGACACAGCGGGACACAGTGGGGAACACAGAGAGAGACACAGCAGGACCCAGCGGGACACAGCGTCCATACAGCGGGGACACCGCGGGGTACACAGCTGTTGACACAACGGGACACAGTGGGGGACACAGCGGGACACAGCGGGACACAGTGGAGCACAGCGGGTCAAAACGGGAGACACAGTGGGGAACAGAGCAGGACACAGCGGGGGACACAGAGAGGACACAGTGGGGACACAGCGAGACTCAGCCGGGGACACAGCGGGGGACAAAGCGGGACACCACGGGACACAGTGGGACACAGCGGGACACAGCGGGGTCACTGCGGGACACAGTGGGGGACAAAGCGGGACACAGCGGGACACAGCGGGGACGCAGCGGGACACAGCGTGACACAGCGGGACACGGCGGGGGACACAGCGGGACACAGAGGGGGACACAGCGAAGACACAGCGGGACACAGAGGGACACAGCGGGGGACACAGCGAGGACACAGTGGGGGAAAAAGTGGGGGAAACAGCTGGACACAGCGGGGAACACAGCGAGGACACATCGGGATCCAGCGGGACACAGCGTCGATACAGCAGAGACACAGCATTACACAGCA
>NW_012306001.1:0-2769 GCF_000151885.1 Dipodomys ordii
CCACTGTGTCCCGCTCTGTCCCCCTCTGTGTCCCGCTGTGTCCCCCGCTGTGTCCCACTGTGTCCACGCAGTATCACTGCTGTTTCCTGCTATGTCCCGCTGTGTTCCGTGGTGTCCTTCTTTGTCTCCCGCTGTGTCCCCCGCTGAGACCCCGCTGTGTCAACGCTGTGTCCTGCTGTGTCCTCGCTGTGTCCCCCGCTGTCTCCAGCTCTGTCCCTCGCTGTGTCTCACGCTTTTTCCCCGCTGTGTCCCACTGTGTCCCGCTGTGTCCCGCTGTGCCCCCACTGTTTCCCGTTGTGTCCACAGCTGTGTACCACGCTGTGTAACGCTGTGTGCCCGCTGTATCGACACTGTGTCCCGCTGTGTCCTTGCTGTGTCCCCTGTTGTGTGCCGCTGTGTCCTCGCTGTGTCCCCCGCTGTTTCCCACTGTGTCCTGCTGTGTCACGCTGTTTCCCCGCTGTGTCCCAGCTGTGTCCCTCTGTGTACCCCGCTGTGTCCAGCTTTGTCCCCGCTGTGTCTCGCTGTGTCCCACGCCTGTCCCCCACTGTGTCCCGCTGTGTCCCCCGCATCTTCCCACTGTGTCCCCCACTGTGTACCACTGTGTCCCCGCAGGTTCCCCTCTGTTTCCCGCTGTGTCCCGCTGTGTTCCGTGGTGTCCTTGCTGTGCCCCCCTGCTGTGTCCCGGTGTGTCCCGCTGTGTCCTGGCTTTGTCCCCCACTGTGTCCCGCTGTGTCCCGCGCTGTTTCCCACTGTGTGGCCCACTGTGTACCACTGTGTCCCCGCAGGTTCCCCTCTGTTTCCCGCTGTGTCCTCGCTGTGTTCCCCGCTGTGTCCCGCTGTGTCCACCACTGTGTCCCCAGCTGTGTCCTCGCTGTGTCCCTGCTGTGTCCTGCTGTGTCCTCACTGGGACCACCACTGTGTGTTGCTGTGTCCACCGCTGTGTCCCGCTGTGTCCAGCTGTGTCCCGCTTTGTCCCCGCTGTATCCCGCTGCGTCCCCGCTGTGTCCCGCTGTGTCCCCGCTGTGTGCCCGCTCTGTCCCGCTGTGTATCCCGCTGTGTCCAGTTGTGTCACCGCTGTGTCTCGCTGTGGCCACTCTCTGTCTCCGCTGTCCCCAGCTGGGTCCCCCGCTGTGTCCCGCTGTGTCCCGCTGTGTCCCCCGCTTTGTCCTGCTGTGTCCCGCAGTGTCCCCGCTGTGTCCCGCTGTGTAAAACTGTGTCCGGTGGTGTCCCACTTTGTCCCACGCTGTGTCCCCCGCTGAGTCCCCTCTGTGTCGACGCTGTGTCCCCCTGTGTCCTCGCTGTGTCCCCCGCTGTCTCCTGCTTTGTCCCTCGCTGTGTTCCTCTGTGTCCCACTGTGTCCCCGCTGTGTCCCCAGCTGCGTCCCGCTGTGTCCCGCTGTGTCCCGCTGTGTCTCTGCTGTATCGACGCTGTCTCCTGCTGGGTCCCGCTGTGTCCTCGATGTGTTCCCCGCTGTGTCCCGCTGTGTCCCCAGCTGTGTCTCCCGCTGTGTCCCGCTGTGTCCTCGCTGGGTCCCCTGCTGTGTCCCGCTGTGACACCCGCTGTGTTCCGCTTTGTCCCGCTATGTCCCGCTGTGTCCCCGCTGTGTGCCCGCTGTGTCCCGTTGTGTACTCTGTTGTGTCCAGCTGTGTCACCGTTGTGTCTCGCTTTGGCCCCTCTCAGTCTCCGCTGTCCCCCGCTGTGTCCCCCGCTGTGTCACGCTGTGTCCCGCTGTGTCCCCCGCTTTGTCCCGCTGAGTCCCATCTGTGTCTCCGCTGTGTCCCGTTGTGTCCTCGCTGTGTCCCCGGCTGTCTGCCGCTTTGTCCCCGCTGTGTCCCTGCTGTGTCCTGCTGTGTCCTCACTGGGACCACCACTGTGTGTCGCTGTGTCCACTGCTGTGTCCCGCTGTGTCCAGCTGTGTCCCGCTTTGTCCCCGCTGTGTCCCGCTGTGTCCCGCTGTGTCCCCGCTGTGTGCATGCTGTGTCCCGCTGTGTCTCCCGATTTGTCCCGCTGTGTCCCACTGTGTCCCCGCTGTGTCCCGCTGTGTCCCGCTGTGTCCCCGCTGTGTGCCCGCTCTGTCCCGATGTGTATCCCGCTGTGTCCAGTTGTGTCACCGCTGTGTCTCGCTGTGACCACTCTCTGTCTCCGCTGTCCCCCGCTGGGTCCCCAGCTGTGGCCCGCTGTGTCCCGCTGTGTCCCCCGCTTTGTCCTGCTGTGTCCCGCAGTGTCCCCACTGTGTCCCGCTGTGTAAAACTGTGTCCGGTGGTGTCCCACTTTGTCCCACGCTGTGTCTCCCGGTGAGTCCCCTCTGTGTCGCCGCTGTGTCCCCCTGTGTCCTCGCTGTGTCCCCCGCTGTCTCCCGCTTTGTCCCTCGCTGTGTTCCGCTGTGTCCCACTGTGTCCCTGCTGTATCGACGCTGTCTCCTGCTGGGTCCCGCTGTGTCCTCGATGTGTTCCCCGTTGTGTCCCGCTGTGTCCCCAGCTGTGTCTCCAGCTGTGTTCCGCTGTGTCCTCGCTGGGTCCCCTGCTGTGTCCCGCTGTGACACCCGCTGTGTTCCGCTTTGTCCTGCTATGTCCCGCTGTGTCCCCGCTGTGTGCCCGCTGTGTCCAGTTGTGTACTCTGTTGTGTCCAGCTGTGTCACCGTTGTGGCTCACTTTGGCCCCTCTCTGTCTCCGCTGTCCCCCGCTGTGTCCCCCGCTTTGTCCCGCTGAGTCCCATCTGTGTCGCCGCTGTGTCCCACTATGTTCCCGCAGTGTCCCCGCTGTGTCCCGC
>NW_012306002.1:0-2769 GCF_000151885.1 Dipodomys ordii
CAAGCAGGAGAAGCAGAAGCATATAGAGAAGAAGATGCAGTAGTAGCTTTAGAAGCAGAAGCAGGAGTAGCAGAATCTGAAGCTAATGAAGATGCATAATAAGCAGAAGCAGAGGGAAAAACAGAAGAAGGAGAAAGAGCAGCAGAAGGTGAAGCAGAATGATATGCAGAAGCAGAAAGAGAAGCAGAAACAGAAGGAGAAGAAGAAGGAGAATTTGGAGAATCAGAAGAAGCAGAAGCAGAAGTTGAAAGAGAAGGAGAAGAAGGAGAAGGAGATGCAGAAGGAGAAGGTCAAGCAGGAGAAGCAGAAGTAGGAGGAGGAGGAGGTGAAGAAGAAGAAGAAGAAGAAGAAGAAGAAGAAGAAGAAGAAGAAGAAGAAGAAGAAGAAGAAGAAGAAGAAGAAGAAGAAGAAGAAGAAGAAGAAGAAGAAGAAGAAGAAGAAGAAGAAGAAGAAGGAGAAGCATAAGGAGAAACAGTAGAAGCAGAAGAAGCAGAAGCAGGAGAAGCAGAAACAGAAGAAAAAAATTAGCAAAAGAAGCAAAAGCAGAAGCAGTGGGAGAAGCAGAAGAAGGAGAAGGAGAAGCAGAAGGAGAAGCAGAAGCAGAAAGAGAAGCAGAAACAGAAGGAGAACAAGAAGGAAAAACAGGAGAAACAGAAGAAGCAGAAGTAGAAGCAGAAAGAGGAGAAGAAGGAGAAGCAGAAGTAGAGTCAGAAGAAACAGAAGAAGAAGAAGCAGAAGAAACAGAAGCAAAAGAAACAGAAGAAGGAGAAGAGCAGAAGCAGAAGCAGAAGGAGAAGCAGAAGCAGAAGGAGAAGCATAAAGAGAAGCAGGAGAAGCAGAAGAAGCAGGAGAAGCAGAAGCAGAAGAAACAGGAGAAGCCGAAGAAGCAGAAGCAGAATCTGAAGCAGGAGAAACAGAAGAAGCACAATCTGAAGCAGAAGCAGAAGAAACAGAAATAGTAGAATAAGCAGAAGCAGAAGCAGCAGGAGAAGCAGAAGAAGAAGACGGAGAAGGCGAAAGAGAAGGATTAGGAGTAGGAAAAGCAAAAGAATAAGCAGAAGCAGAAAGAGATGCAGAAGGAGAAGCAGAACGAGAAGTAGGAGAAGCAGAAGCAGGAGAAGCAGAAGAAACAGAAGATGCAGAAGCTGAATGAGAAGCAGAAGGAGAAATTGAAGCAGAAGGAGAAGCAGAAGCCGAAGGAGAAGCAGAAGAAGGAGAAGCAGAACAGAAAGAGAAGCAGAAAGAGAAGCACAACGAGAAGCAGGAGAAGCAGAAGCAGAAGAAACAGAAGAAGGAGAAGCAGCAGAAGCAGAAGGAGAAGCAGAAACAGAAGGAAAAGCAGAAAGAGAAGCAGGAGAAGCAGAAGATGCAGCAGCAGGAGAAGCAGAAGGAGAAGCAGAAGCAGAAAGAGAAGCAAAAGCAGAAGGAGAAGCAGAAGGAGAAGCAAAAGAAAAAGAAGAATCAGAGGCAGTAGCAGAAGAAGCAGAAAATGCGGAAGGAGAAGCAGAAGGAAAAGCAGAAGAATGAGAAGGAGAAGGAGAAACAGAAGGAGAAGCAGAAAGAGAAGCAGAAGTAGGAGCAGGAGAAGGAAAAGTAGCAGGAGAAGCAGAAAGAGCAGCAGAAGGAGAAGCAGTTGATTCAGAAACAGGAGAACAGAAGCAGAAGAAACAGGAGAAGGACAATAAGCAGAAGCAGAAGGAGAAGCAGAAGCAGTAGGAGAAGCAGAAAGAGAAAGAGGGGAAGCAGAAGAAGCAGAAGCAGGAGAAGCATAAGCAGAAGAAACAGGAGAAGCCGAAGAAGCAGAAGCAGAATTTGAAGCAGAAGGAGAAACAGAAGAAGCACAATCTGAAGCAGAAGAAACAGAAATAGTAGAATAAGCAGAAGCAGAAGCAGCAGGAGAAGCAGAAGAAGAAGACGGAGAAGGCGAGAGAGAAGGATTAGGAGTAGGAGAAGCAAAAAGATAAGCATAAGCAGAAAGAGACGCAGAAGGAGAAGCAGCACGAGAAGTAGGAGAAGCAGGAGAAGCAGAAGCAGGAGAAGCAGAAGAAACAGAAGACGCAGAAGCAGAATGAGAAGCTGAAGGAGAAATTGAAGCAGAAGGAGAAGCAGAAGCAGAGGAAGGAGAAGGAGAAGCAGAAAGAGAAGCAGAAAGAGAAGCACAACGAGAAGCAAGAGAAGCAGAAGCAGGAGAAGCAGAAGCAGAAGAAACATAGGAAGGAGAAGAAGCAGAAGCAGAAGGAGAAGCAGAAACAGAAGGAAAAGCAGAAAGAGAAGCAGAAGAAGCAGAAGAAGCAGCAGCAGGAGAAGCAGAAGCAGAAGAAGCTGAAGAAGCAGAAGCAGAACCTGAAGCAGAAAGAGAAGCAGGAGAAGCAGAAGAAGCAGAATCTGGAGAAGCAGAAGGAGAAGCAGAAAGAGAAGCAAAAGCAGAAGGAGAAGCAGAATTAGAAGCAGAAGAAACAGAAGAAGCAGAGGCAGTAGCAGAAGAAGCAGAAGATGCAGAAGCAGAAGGAGAAACAGAAGGAAAAGCAGAAGAACGAGAAGGAGAAGGAGTAGGAGAAACAGAAGGAGAAGCAGAAAGAGAAGCAGAAGAAGGAGCAGGAGAAGGAAAAGCATCAGGAGAAGCAGAAAGAGCAGCAGAAGGAGGAGCAGGAGCTCAGAAACAGGAGAAGCATAAGCAGAACAAACAGGAGAAGGACAAGAAGCAGAAGCAGAAGGATAATCAGATACAGAAGGAGAAGCAGAAAGAGAAGGAGGGAAGCAGAAGGAGAA
>NW_012306003.1:0-2769 GCF_000151885.1 Dipodomys ordii
AGCAGAAGAAGCAGAAGCAGAACGAGAAGCAGAAGAAGAAGGAGAAAGAGAAGGATTAGGAGTAGGAGGAGCAGAAGCAGAATAAGAAGCAGAAAGAGAAGCAGAAGGAGAAGCAGAAGGAGAAACAGAAGAAGCAGAAGCAGGAGAAGCAGAAGCAGAAGCAGAATGAGAAGCACAAGAAGGAGAAATTGAAGGAGAAGGAGAATGAGACGGAGAAGTAGGAGAAGCAGAAGAAAAAGAAGCAGAAGAAGCAGAAACAGAAGAAGGAGAAGAGCAGAAGCAGAAGGAGAAGCAGAAGAAGCAGCAGCTGAAGCAGAAGAAGAAGAAACAGAAAAAGCAGAAGAAGCAGAAGAAGAAGCAGCAGGAGAAGCAGAAGAAGAAGAAGGAGAAGGAGAAAGAGAAGGATTAGGAGTAGGAGAAACAGAAGGATAAGCAGAAGCAGAAAGAGAAAGAGAAGGAGAAGCAGGAGAAGCAGAAGCAGCAGAAGCAGGAGAAGCAGAAGCAGAATGAAAAGCAGAAGAAGGAGAAATTGAAACAGAAGAAGATGCAGAATAAGAAGCAGAAGCAGAAGGAGAAGCAGAAGAAGGAGAAGGAGAAGCAGAAGGATAAGCATAAAGAGAAACAGAAGGAGAAGCAGGAGAAGCAGAAGAAGGAGAAGCAGAAGCAGAAGAAGGAGAAGAAGCAGAAGCAGAAAGAGAAGTAGAAACAGAAGGAGAAGCAGAAATAGAAGCAGAAGAAGCCGAAGAAGCAGAAGCAGAACCTGAAGCAGAAGGAGAAGCAGAGAAGCAGAAGAAGCAGAATCTGGAGAAGAAGAAGGAGATCCAGAAGGAGAAGCATAAGCAGAAAGAGAAGCAAAAGCAGAAGGAGAAGCAGAAGGAGAAGCAGAAGGAGAAGCAGAAGAAACAGAAGAAGCAGAATCAGTAGCAGAAGAAGCTGAAGATGCAGAAGCAGAAAGAGAAGCAGAAGGAATAGCAGAAGAACGAGAAGGAGAAATAGAAGGAAAAGCAGAAGGAGAAGCAGAAGCAGAAGAAACAGAAGAAGGAGAAGAGCAGAAGCAGAAGCAGACGGAGAAGCAGAAGCAAAAGGAGAAGCAGAAGAAGCAGAAGCTGAAGCAGAAGAAGAAGAAACAGAAAAAAGCAGAAGAAGCAGAAGAAGAAGCAGCAGGAGAAGCAGAAGAAGAAAAAGAAGGAGAAGGAGAAAGAGAAGGATTAGGAGAAAGAGAAACAGAAGGATAAGCAGAAGCAGAAAGAGAAGGAGAATGAGAAGCAGAAGCAGGAGAAACAGAAGAAGCAGAAGCAGGAGAAGCAGAAGACGAATGAAAAGCAGAAGAAGGAGAAATTGAAACAGAAGAAGATGCAGAAGGAGAAGCAGAAGCAGTAGTAGAAGCAGAAGAAGCAGAAGCAGAAAGAGAAGCAGAAACAGAAGGAGAAGCAGAAATAGAAGCAGAAGAAGCCGAAGAAGCAAAAGCAGAACCTAAAGCAGAAGGAGAAGCAGGAGAAGCAGAAGAAGCAGAATCTGGAGACGAAGAAGGAGAACCAGAAGGAGAAGCAGAAACAGAAAGAGAAGCAAAAGCAGAAGGAGAAGCAGAAGAAACAGAAGAAGCAGAATCAGTAGCAGAAGAAGCTGAAGATGCAGAAGCAGAAAGAGAAGCAGAAGGAATAGCAGAAGAACGAGAAGGAGAAATAGAAGGAGAAGCAGAAGGAGAAGCAGGAAAAGCAGAAGTAACAGAAGCAGACGGAGAAGCAGAAGAAGGAGAAGGAGAAGCCAGAGTTGAAGAAGAAGCAGAAGGAAAAGCACAAGCAGAAGGAGATGCAGAAGGAGAAGCAGGAAATGCAGAAGACACAGAAGCAGAAGGAGAAGAAGAAGGAGAAGAATCAGAATCAGAAGAAGCAGAAGCAGAAATAGAAAGAGAAGCCGACGAAGAGAAGCAGAACGAGAAGCAGGAGAAGCAGAAGAAGCACAAGCGGGAGAAGCAGAAGAAGAAGAAACAGAAGAAGGAGAAGGAGCAGAAGGAGGAGAAGCAGAAGGAGAAGCAGAAAGAGAAGCAGGAAAAGCAGAAGAAGCAGGAGCAGGAGAAGCAGAAGGAGAAGAAACAGGAGAAGGACAAGAAGCAGAAAGAGAAGCAGTAGAAGCAAAAGAGGCAGGAAAAGCAGAAGCAGAAGAAAGAGAAGAAGAAGGAGAAGACGAAGAAGAAGAAGCAGCAGCAGCAGCATAAGGAGAAGCATAAGGAGAAGCATAAGGAGAAGCATAAGGAGAAGCAGTAGAAGCAGAAGAAGCAGAAGCAGGAGAAGCTGAAGCAGAAGAAAAAGAATAAGCAAAAGAAGCAGAAGCAGAAGTATTGAGAGAAGCAGAAGAAGGAGAAGGAGCAGCAGAAGGAGAAGCAGAAGCAGAAAGAGAAGCAGAAACAGAAGGAGAACAAGAAGGAGAAGCAGGAGAATCAGAAGAAGCAGAAAGAGAAGGAGAAGAAGGAGAAGCAGAAGTAGAATACGAAGAAACAGAAGAAGAAGAAGCAGAAGAAACAGAAGCAAAAGAAACAGAAGAAGGAGAAGAGCAGAAGCAGAAGCAGAAGGAGAAGCAGAAGCAGAAGGAGAAGCAGAAAGAGAAGCAGGAGAAGCAGAAGAAGCAGGAGAAGCAGAAGCAGAAGAAACAGGAGAAGCCGAAGAAGCAGAAGCAGAATCTGAAGCAGAAGGAGAAACAGAAGAAGCACAATCTGAAGCAGAAGCAGAAGAAACAGAAATAGTAGAATAAGCAGAAGCAGAAGCACCAGGA
>NW_012306004.1:0-2769 GCF_000151885.1 Dipodomys ordii
TCCAAGCATTAATAAAAATTACCGCTTGGTGACCTCGTGTGGTATCAACTTGTCTCATCGGTATCCCTTGTTTACACATTGGTTGACAATGTGTGTCTACTGATTGATGTAGCGGGGTAATATCGAGATCTCAGCTGGAATACAGTGCTGGATCTAGCTGGACTCAGCGGGGACATAGGTGTGATATAGCAGGTTTTTCAGTGTGACATTGCTGTACACAGTGGTGATCACTCCGTGGACACAGAGGGGACAGAGCAATTACATATTAGGGAGAGAGCAGTTCCCATTGAGTCTGAGTTGGGACAATCCGGGGGACTGCGGGACTCAGCGGGGTTATTGCGGGTTCACAGGGGAACTCATGAGGTCTTAGCGGGGACACATCGGGACACAGCGGGGGACAAAGCGGGGGACAGAGCGGGAACACAGCTGGACACAGCGGGGGTCACAGCGAGGACACAGCGGGACACAGGAGGACACAGCGGTGACACAGACGGGACACAGTGGAACACAGCAGAGACACAGCGGGGACACAGGGGACACAGCAGGGACACAGCGGGGACACAGCCGGACACAGCGGGACACAGCAGGGGACACAGCAGTGGACACAACGGGACACACCGGGGGACAACAGGGACACAGCTTGACACAGCGGGGGACACTGGGGACACAGCAGGACACAGCAGGGGACACAGCGGGTCATAGCGGGACACAACGTGGACCCTGCGGTGGACAGCGGGGACACAACGGGACACAGCGGGGACACAGCGTGGGACAACGGGGACACAGCGGAACACAGCGGGACACAGCGGGGCAACAGCGGGGACACAGCGGGGGACAGCAGGGAGACACAGCGGGACACAGCAGTATACAGTGGGGGACAAAGCGTGGGACACAGCGGGACACAGCGGGGGAAACAACGGGGGGCACAGCGGGGCAAGCAGCGGGACAAGCGGGGGACCAAGCGGATAAACTGGCGGGGCACCCAGCGGGGGACACAGCGGGGAAACAGCATGGACACAGCGGGGACACAGAGTGGACACAGCGGGGACACAGGGGGACACAGCGGGGACACAGCGAGGACACAGCGGGTTACACAGTGGGACACAGCGGGGGACACAGCGGGACACAAGGGAGAAACAGTGGGACACAGCGGGGGACACAGCTGGAAACAGCGGGGGTCAAAGCGCGGACACAAAGGGACACAGCGGGAACACAGCGGCACACAAAGGGACAAAGTGGGAGACACAACGGGACAAAGCGGGACACAGCGGTATACAGCGGGGGACAAACCGGGAGACACAGCGGGACACAGCGGGGGACACAGCGGTACACAGCGGGACACAGCGGGGGAGACAGCGTGGACACAGCGGGACACCGGGACACAGCGGGACAAAACAGGACACAGCGGAACACAGCGGGGACTCAGACGGGGACACAGGGGGGCACAGCGGGGACACAGCTGGACACAGCAGGACACAGCGGTACACAGCGTGACACAGTGGGACCCAGCGGGGGAACACAGCAAGGACACAGCGGGTACACAGCGGGGACATAGCGGGGGACACAGTGGGACACAGTAGGGGACACAGCGGGACACAGCGGGAAACAGCGGGACACAGCGGGGACACAGCGGGGGACATACCGGGACACAAAGGGGGCACAGAGTGACACAGCAGGGACAAAGCGAGACACAGCGGGGACACAGCATGGGACACAGCAGGACACAGAGGGGAACACAGCGGAGGACACAGCGGAACACAGAGGGACACAGCGGGACACTGCAGGGGACACAGCGGGGACACAGCAGGGACACAGCGGGACACAGCGGGAGACACAGCGGGACACAGCGGGGGACACAGCGGGACACAGCGGGGGACACAGCTGGACACAGCGGGAGTCAAGCGCGGACACAACAGGACACAGCGGGAGCACAGCGGGGGACACTGCGGGGCAAAGTGGGAGACACAACGGGACAAAGCGGGACACAGGGGTATACAGCGGGGGACAAACGGGGAGACACAGCGGGACACAGCGGGGGACACAGCGGTACACAGCGGGACACAGCGGGACAGAGCGGGGGAGACAGCGCGGACACAGCGGGACACCGGGACACAGCGTGGGACACTGCGTGGACACAGCAACGACACAGCGGGGAATCAGCGGGACACAGCGGGGGACACAGCGGGGACACAGTGGGACACAGCGGGGGACAAAGAGGCGGACACAGCGTAACAGAGTGGGACACATAGGGGACACAGCTGGGACACAGTGGGACAAAACGGGGACCCAGCAGGACACAGCGGGACACAGCGGGGACAAAGCAAGGACAGAGCGGGACACAGCGTCGACACAGCGGGACACAGCAGGGACACAGCAGAACACAGCGGGGGACACAGAGGCGGACACAGCGGGACACAGCGGGGGACATTGCGGAGACACAGCGGGACACAGCGGGGGACAAAGCGCGGACACAGAGGGACACAGCGGGGGACAGAGCGAGGACACAGCAGGATACAGCAGGGGACCCAGCGGGACACAGCGGGGACACAGCGGAGACACAGCAGTGTATACAGTGGGACACTGCGCGACACAGCGGGGGAACACAGCGCGGACACAGAGGGGACAGAGCAAGGACATAGCGGGGGAGAGAGCGGGACACAGTGAGGACAGAGCAGGGACACTCCGGGGGACAGCGGGACACAGCAGGGATACCGCGGGGACACAGCGGGACACAGGAGGACACAGCGGGGACACAGCGGGACACAGCGG
>NW_012306005.1:0-2769 GCF_000151885.1 Dipodomys ordii
TGTGTCCCGCTGTGTCCCCGCTGTGTCCCCCGCTGTGTCCCCACTGTGTCCCCCGCTGTGTCTCGTGGTGTCCCGCTGTGTCCCCGCTGTCCCCTGATGTGTACATTGTGTGTCCCGCTGTTTCCCCGCTGTGGCCCCCGCTGTGTTCCACTGTGTCCCCGCTGTGTCCCAGCTCTGTTACTGCTGTGTCTGGCTGTGTCTGGCTGTGTCCCCCGCTGCGTCCCCGCTGTGTCCCCGGCTGTCTCCTGCTGTGTCCCCCTGTGTCCCACTGTGTCCTGCTGTGTCCCGCTGTGTCCCCGCTGTGTCCCCAGCTGTGTCCCGCTGTGTCCCGCTCTGTCCCCACTGTGTCCCGCAGTGTCCCGCTCTGTCCCCTCTGTGTCCCGTTGTGTCTCCCGCTGTATCACGTTATGTCCTCGCTGTGTCCCCCGTTGTGTCCCGCTGTGTCCGCGCAGTGACCCCCGTTGTGTCCACGCTGTGTCCCGCTGTGTCCCGTGGTGTCTCGCTTTGTCCCCCGCTGTGTCCTCTGCTGTGTCCCCGCTGTGTCCCGCTCTGTCACCACTGTGTCCCGCAGTGTCCCGCTGTGTCCCCCGCTGTGTCCCGCTGTGTCTCACGATTTGTCCCACTCTGTGTCCCCGCTACTGTCCCCCACTTTGTCCCGTTATGTCTCCCACTGTGTCCAGCTGTGTCCCACTGAGTCCCGCTGTATCCCCACTCTGTCCCGCTGTGTACCCCAGTGTCCCGGCTGTATCCCCGCTGTGTACCCCACTGTGTCCCGCTGTGTCCCGCTGTGTCCATCTTTGTCTCCACTGTGTCCCGCTGTGTCCCGCTCTGTCCCCACTGTGTCCATGCTGTGTCCCGCTTTGTCCACGCTGTGTCCCCCGCTGTGTCACCGCTGTGTCCCGCTGTGTCCCGCTGTGTCCCACTGTGTCCCGCTGTGTCCCGCTGTGTCCCCTGCTGTGTCCCACTGTGTCCCCAGCTGTGTCACCCCTGTGTCTCCGCTTTGTCCTCCTGTGACCCGCTGAGTCCTCCCTATGACCACCGCTGTGTCCCGCTGTTTCACCGCTGTGTCCCCCCGCTGTGTCCTGCTGTGTCCCAGCTTTGTTACCGCTGTGTCTGGCTGTGTCCCGCTGTGTCCCCCACTGCGTCCCAGCTGTGTCCCCGCTGTGTCCCGCTGTGTCCCGCTGTGTCCCCCACTGCGTCCCAGCAGTGTCCCCGCTGTGTCCCGCTGTGTCCCTGCTGTGTCCCCGCTGTGTCCCCGATGTGTCCCCACTGTGTCCCTCTCTGTCCCCACTGTGTCCCGCAGTGTCCCGCTGTGTCCCCCGCTGTGTCCCGCTGTGTCTCCGGCTTTGTGCCCCTCTATGTCCTGCTCTGTCCCCCGCTTTGTCCCGTTGTGTCTCCCACTGTGTCAAGCTGTGTCCCACTGTGTCCCGCTGTGTCCCCGCTCTGTCCCGCTGTGTACCCCTGTGTCCCGGCTGTGTCCCCGCTGTGTCCACCGCTGTGTTTCGCTGTGTCCCCGCTGTGTCCCACTGTGTCCCGATGTGTCTCCCTGCTGTCCCCGTCTTTGTCCCCGCTGTGTCCCCGCTGTGTCCCGCTGTGTCCCCGCTTTCCGCCGCTGTGTCCACGCTGTTTCCCGCTGTGTCCTCGCTGTGTCTCCCGCTGTGTCCCCGCTGTGTCACACTGTGTCCCGCTGTGTCCCCTGCTATGTCCCACTGTGTCCCCAGCAGTGTCCCCCCTGTGTCTCCGCTTTATCCTCCTGCGACCCGCTGTGTCCTCTCTATGAACCCCGCTGTGTCCGCTGTGTCCCCGCTGTGTCCCGCTGTGTCCCCGCTGTGTCCCCAGCTGTGTTCCGCTGTGTCCTGGTGTGTCCCGCTGTGTCCGCATCTATGTCGCCCGCTGTGTCCCTCTGTGTCCCCCGCTGAGTCCCACTGTGTCCCGCTGTGTCCCAGCTGTGTCCCCGCTGTGTCCCTCTTTGTCTCCGCTGTGTCCCGCTGTGTCCCACTCTGTCCCCACTGTGTCCACGCTGTGTCCCGCTGTGTCCACGCTGTGTCCCCTGCTGTGTCCCCGCTGAGTCCCGCTGTGTCCCGCTGTGTCCCGCTGTGTCCCGCTGTGTCCCGCTGTGTCCCCTGCTGTGTCCCACTGTGTCCCCAGCTGTGTCCCCCCTGTGTCTCCGCTTTGTCCTCCTGTGACCCGCTGTGTCCTCCCTATGACCACCGCTGTGTCCCGCTGTGTCCCTGCTGTGTCCCCCGCTGTGTCCTGCTGTGTCCCAGCTTTGTTACTGCTGTGTCTGGCTGTGTCCTGCTGTGTCCCCCACTGCGTCCCAGCTGTGTCCCCGCTGTGTCCCGCTGTGTCCCTGCTGTGTCCCCGCTGTGTCCCCGATGTGTCGCCACTGTGTCCCTCTCTGTCCCCACTGTGTCCCGCAGTGTCCCGCTGTGTCCCCCGCTGTGTCCCGCTGTGTCTCCGGCTTTGTGCCCCTCTGTGTCCCGCTCTGTACCCCGCTTTGTCCCGTTGTGTCTCCCGCTGTGTCCAGCTGTGTCCCACTGTGTCCCGCTGTGTCCCCGCTCTGTCCCGCTGTGTACCCCTGTGTCCCGGCTGTATCCCCGCTGTGTCCCCCGCTGTGTTCCGCTGTGTCCCCGCTGTGTCCCACTGTGTCCCGATGTGTCTCCTTGCTGTCCCCGTCTTTGTCCCCGCTGTGTCCCCGCTGTGTCCTGCTGTGTCCCTGCTGTCCGCCGCTGTGTCCACGCTGTTCCCGCAGTGTCCTCGCTCTGAGAA
>NW_012306006.1:0-2769 GCF_000151885.1 Dipodomys ordii
CGCTGGGTCCCGCTGTGTCCTCTCTGTGTACCCCGCTGTGTCCCACTGTGTCCCCCGCTGTGTCCCCCGCTGTGTCCCGCTGTATCCCCTGCTGTGTCACAGGCTGTGTCCCTGTTGTGCCCCGTTGTGTCCCGCTGTGTCCCGCTGTGACCTGCTCTGTCCCCCGCTGAGTCCCGCTGTGTACCCGCTGTGTCCCAATGTGTCCTCGCTGTGTCCCCTGCTGTGTCCCGCTGTGTCCTCGCTCTGTCCCCCGCTGTGTCCCGCTGTGTCCCTCTGAGGCCCCTGATGTATCCCCTGCTCTGTCCCACTGTGTCACCCGCTGTTTCCCGGCTGAGTCCCCGCTGTGTCCCGCTGTATTCCACTGTGTCCCCCGCTGTGTCCCGCTTTGTCCCCCCTGTGTCCCCCGCTGTGTCCCGCTGTGTCCCCCGCTGTGTCCCGCTGTGTCCACGTTGTCCCCTGGTGGGTCCCCGCTGTCCCCTTCTGTGTCCCCGCTGTACCCGCTGTGTCCCGCTGTGTCCCTCTGTGTTCCCCACTGTGTCCCTCTGTATTCCCCGCTGTGTCCCGCTGTGTCCCACGCTGTGTCAAGCTGTGTCCCATGCTGTGTCCCTGCTGTGTCCCAGTGTGTCCCGCTGTGACCCTCCTGAGTCCTGCTGTTTCCCCGCTGTGTCCCGCTTTTTCGTCGCTGTGTCCCCCGCTGTGTCCCACTATGTCCCCCGCTGTGTCCCGCTGTGTCCCGCTGTGTCCCTGCTGTGTCGCGCTGTGTCCCCCGCTTTGTCCCGCTGTGTCCCGCTGTGTCCTGCTGTGACCCGCTCTGTCCCCGCTGTATTGACGCTATGTCCCGGTGTGTCCCACTGTGTCCGTGCTGTGTTCCCGGCTGTGTCCCGCTGTGTACCCCTCTGTGTCCCCCGCTGTGTCCCGCAGTGGCCCCTGCTGTGACCCGCTGTGTTCCGCTGTGTCCCCCGCTGTGTTCCCACTGTGTGCCCCCGGTGTCCTGCTGTGTCCCCTCTCTGTCCCCAGCTGTCCCCCGCTGTATCCCCCGCTGTGTCCCACTGTGTCCCGCTGTGTCGCCCGTTTTGCCCCGCTGTGCCCCTGCAGTGTCCCTGCTGTGTCCCACTGTGTCACACTGTGTCCCGTGTTGTCCTGCTTTGGCCCCCGCTGTGACCTCGCTGTGTTTCTCTCTGTGTCCCGCTGTGTACCCTTCTGTGTCCTCCGCTGTGTCCCGCTGTGTACCCCACTGTGTCCAGCTGTATCCTCGCTGTGTCCCCCGCTGTCTCCTGCTTTGTCCCACGCTGTGTCCCGCTGTGACCCGCTGTGTCCTTGCTGTGTCCCCCGCTGTGTCCCGTTGTGTCCTGCTGTGTCCCCGCTGTGTCCCGCTGTGTCCCGCTGTGTCCCGCTGTGTCCATGCTGTGTCCCACGCTGTGTCCCGCTGTGTCCACTGCTGTGTCCCGCTGTGTTCCCGCTGTGTCCCCCTGTGTCCCCCACTGTGTCCCGCTGTGTCCCGCTGTGTCCTTGCTGTGACCCGCTCTGTGCCCGCTGTATCGACGCTTTGTCCCGCTCTGTCCCGCTGTGTCCGTGCTGTGTTCCCCGCTGTGTCCCGCTGTGTACCCCTCTGTGTCCCCTGCTGTGTCCCGCTGTGTCCCCCGCTGTGACCTGCTATGTCCCGCTGTGTCCCCCACTGTGTCCCTGCTGTCTCCCCGCTGTGTCACACTGTGTCCTGCTGTGTACTGCTGTGTCTCCCGCTGAGTTCCTCTGTGTCCCGCTGTGGCCCAATGTGTCCTCGCTGTGTCAGGCTCTGTCCTGCTCTGTCCCCGCTGTGTCCCGCTGTGTCCCGCTGTGTCCCCACTGTGTGCCCGCTGTGTCCCTCTGTGTACCCTGCTGTGTCCAGCGGTGTCCCCGCTGTGTCCCGCTGTGTCACCTCTCTGTCCTCTGCTGTCCCCCCTGTGTCCCCCGCTGTGTCCCGCTGTGTCCTGCTGTGTCTTGCTGTGTCACACTGTGTCCCGTGTTGTCCCGCTTTGTCCCCCGCTGTGACCTCGTTGTGTTTCCCGCTGTGTCCCGCTGTGTACCACTCTGTGACCCCGCTGTGTACCGCTCTGTACCCCGCTGTGTCCCGCTATGTTCCCGCAGTGTACCCGCTGCGTCCCGCTGTGTCCTCGCTGTGTCAACTGCTGTGTCCCGTTGTGTCCCCAGCTGTGTACCCCGCTGTTTCCCGCTGTGTCTCCGCTGTATCGACGCTGTGTCTGCTGGGTCCCGCTGTGTCCTCGCTATGTTCCCCGCTGTGTCCCGCTGTGTACCCCGCTGTGTCCCCCGCTGTGTCCCTGCTGTGTCCCTGCTGTGTCCCCACTGTGTCCCGCTGTGTCCCGCTTTGTCCTCACTGTGTCCCAAGCTGTGTTCCGCTGTGTCCCCCGCTGTGTCCCGCTGTGTCCCGCTGTGTCCCTGCTGTGTCCCGCTGTGTCCGCCGCTGTGTCCCGCTGTGTCCCTGCTGTGACCCGCTCTGTCCCCGCTGTATTGACGCTGTGTCCCGGTTTGTCCTGCTGTGTCCGCGCTGTGTTCCTGGCTGTGTCCCGTTGTGAACCCCTCTGTGTCCCCTGCTGTGTCCCGCAGTATCCCCGGCTGTGACCCGCTGTGTCCCACTGTGTAACACTGTGTCCCGTGTTGTCCTGCTTTGGCCCCCGCTGTGACCTCGCTGTGTTTCTCTCTGTGTCCCGCTGTGTACCTTCTGTGTCCCCCGCTGTGTCCTGCTGTGTACACCGCTGTGTCCAGCTGTGTCCT
>NW_012306007.1:0-2768 GCF_000151885.1 Dipodomys ordii
CTCCTTCTTCTTCTCCTTCTATTTCTGCTTCTCTTTCTGCTTCTGCATCTCCTTCTGCTTCACCTTCTGCTGCTCCTTCTCCTTCTTCTGTTTCTCCCTCTGCTTCTGTTTCTTATGCTTCTTCTTTTTCTTCTGGTTCTGCTTCTCCTGCTTCTGCTTCTTATGCTTCTACTGCTTCTTCTTCTTCTTCTTCTGCTTCTACTTCTCTTCCTGCTTCTGCTTCTCCTGCTTGTTTTTCTGCTTCTTCTGCTGTTTTTTCTACTTCCCCTTCTGCTTCTCTTTTTGCTTCTCCTTCTGCTTCTGCTTCTTCTGTTTCTGCTGCCTGAATTTCTTGTTCTACTTCTTCTGCTGCTTCTCCTTCTGCTTCTGCTTCTGTTTCTGCTTCTTCTCTTTCGGCTTCTCCTGCTTCTGCTTCTTGTCCTCCTCCTGCTTCTCTTTCTGCTTCTCATTCCGCTTCTGCTTCTGCTTCTCCTCCTTCTCCTTCTCCTACTTCTGCTTCTCCTTCAGCTTCTGCTTCTACTGCTTCTCCTGCTTCTCCTTCTGCATCTCCTTCTGCTTGTGCTTGTCCTTATGCTTCTTCTTCTGCCTCTGCTTCTCCTTCTCCTTCTTTTGCTTCTCCTTTTGCTTCTGCTTCTTCTGCTTTTCCTGTTCCTCCTTCTGCTTCTGCTTCTTCTGCTTCTCCTTCTGCATCTTCTGCTTCTGCTTCTCCTTCTCCTTCTTCTGCTTCTCCTTCTGATTCTCCTTCTGCTTCTTCTTCTTCTGCTTTACCTGCTTCTATTTCTGCTTCTCCTTCTACTTCTCCTTCTGTTTCTTCTTCTCCTTCCTGTTTTTCTGCTTTTCCTTCTGCTTCTGCTACACCTGCTACTCCTTCTACTTCTTCTGTTTCTTCTGCTTCTCCTTCTGATTTTCATTCTCTTTCTGCTTCTGCTTCTCCTTCTGCTTCTCCTTCTGCTTCTCCAGATTCTGCTTCTTCTGCTTCTCCTGCTTCTCCTTCTGCTTCAGGTTCTCCTGCTTCTTCGCATTCTTATGCTTCTGCTTCTCCTACTTCTGCTTCTTCTGCTTTCCCTCCTTTTCCTTCTGCTTCTCCTTCTGTTTCTGCATCTCCTTCTGCTTCTTGTCCTTCTCCTGTTTTTTCTGCCTCTGCTTCTCCTGTTTCTGCACCTCCTGCTTCTCCTTCTGCTTCTCTTTCTGCTTCTCCTGCTGCTTTTCCTTCTCCTGCTCCTTCTTCTTCTTCTCTTTCTGCTTCTCCTTCGGTTTCTCCTTCTCCTTCTCCTTCTCGTTCTTCTGCTTTTCCTTCTGCTTCTCCTTCTGCTTCTACATCTTCTGCTACTGCCTCTGCTTCTTCTGTTTCTTCTGCTTCTCCTTATGCTTCTCCTTCTGCTTTTGCTTCTCTTTCTGATTCTGCTTCTCCTTCTGTTTCTCCAGATTCTGCTTCTTCTGCTTCTCCTGTATCTCCTTATGCTTCAGGTTCTGCTGCTGTTTCTTCGGCTTCTTCTGCTTCTGCTTCTCCTGCTGCTGCTTCTTCTTCTGCTCCTGCTTCTATTTCTGCTTTTCCTTCTGTTTCTGCTTCTCTTTCTGCTTCTGCTTCTTCTCCTTCTTTTGTTTCTTCTGCTTCTGCTTCTCCTGCTTCTCGTTGTGCTTCTCTTTCTGCTTCTCTTTCTGCTTCACTTTCTGCTTCTCCTTCTCCTTCTCCTTCTGCTTCTCCTTCTGCTTCTCCTTCTCCTTCTGCTTCAATTTCTCCTTCTGCTTCTCTTTCTGCTTCTGCGTCTTCTGTTTCTTCTGCTTCTCTTGCTTCTGCTTCTCCTGCTTCTCCTACTTCTCGTGCTGCTTCTCCTTCTGCGTCTCTTTCTGCTTCTGCTTATCCTTTTGCTTCTCCTACTCCTACTCCTTCTCTTTCGCCTTCTCCTTCTTGTTCTTCTGCTTGTCCTGGTGCTTCTGCTTCTGCTTCTGCTTATTCTACTATTTCTGTTTCTTCTGCTTCAGATTGTGCTTCTTCTGTTTCTCCTTCTGCTTCAGATTCTGCTTCTGCTTCTTCGGCTTCTCCTGTTTCTTCTGCTTCTGCTTCTCCTGCTTCTTCTGGTTCTCCTGCTTCTCTTTCTGCTTCTCCTTCTGCTTCTGCTTCTCCTTCTGCTTCTGCTTCTGCTCTTCTCCTTCTGTTTCTTTTGCTTCTGTTTCTTCTGCTTCTTCTTCTTCTGTTTCTTCTGATTCTACTTCTGCTTCTCCTTCTTCTCCTCCTCTTTCTGCTTCTTCTGATTCTCCTGCTTCTCCTTCTTGTTCTCCTTCTGTTTCTGCTTCTCTTTCTGCTTCTGCTTCTGCTTCTGCTGCTCCTTCTCCTTCTCCTTCTTCTGCTTCTCTCACTGCTTCTGCTTCTGCTTCTTTTGCTTATTCTTTTTCTTCTGCTTCAGCTTCTCCTGCTTCTGCTTCTTCTGCTTCTACTGCTTCTCCTTATACTTCTCCTTATGCATCTCCTTATGCTGCTGCTGCTTCTTCTTCTTCTTCGTCTTCTTCTTCTTCTCTTTCTTCTGCTTCTGCTTTTCCTGCTTCTTCTGCTTCTACTGCTTCTCTTTCTGCTTCTTGTCCTTCTCCTGTTTCTTCTTCTTCAGCTTCTCCTGCTTCTGCTTCTTCTGCTTTTCCTGCTTCTCTTTCTGCTTCTCCTTCTGCTTCTCCTTCTGCTTCTGCTCCTTCTCCTTCTTCTGTTTCTTCTTCTTCTTCTGCTTCTCCCGCTTGTGCTTCTTCTGCTTCTCCTGCTTCTCGTTCTGCTTCTCTTC
>NW_012306009.1:0-2768 GCF_000151885.1 Dipodomys ordii
CCGCTGTGTGCCCGCTGTGTCCCGCTGTGTACCCCGCTGTGTCCAGCTGTGTCCTTTTGTGTCACGCTGTTTCCCCGCTGTGTCCCTGCTGTGTCCCTCTGTGTACCCCGCTGTGTCCAGCTTTGTCCCCGCTGTGTCTCGCTATGTCCCACGCTCTGTCCCACACTGTGTCCCGCAGTGTCCCCCGCTGTGTCCCGCTGTGTCCCCCGCTGTGTCCCACTGTGTCCCCCGCTGAGTCCCCGCTGTGTCACCGCTGTGTCCCGCTGTTTCCTCGCTGTGTCCCCTGCTGTCTCCCTCTCTGCCCCCGCTGTGTCTCACGCTTTGTCCCCGCTGTGTCCCACTGTGTCCCGCTGTGTCCGGCTGTGCCCCCACTGTGTCCCGTTGTGTCCACAGTGTGTACCACGCTGTGTAACGCTGCGTCCCCGCTGTATCGATGCTGTGTCCCGCTGTGTCCCGCTGTGTCCTCGCTGTGTCCCCCGCTGTGTCCCGCTGTGTCCCCCGCTGTGTCCCGTTGTGTCCGACTGTGTCCCGCTCTGTCCCCACTGTGTCCCGCTGTGTCCCGCTGTGTCCCCGCTGTGTGCCCGCTGTGTCCCGCTGTGTACCCCGCTGTGTCCAGCTGTGTCCTTTTGTGTCACAGTTTCCCTCTGTGTCCCTGCTGTGTCCCTCTGTGTACCCCGCTGTGTCCAGCTTTGTCCCCTCTGTGTCTCGCTGTGTCCCATGCTCTGTCCCACACTGTGTCCCGCAGTGTCCCCCGCTGTGTCCCGCTGTGTCCCCCGCTGTCTCCCACTTTGTCCCACGCTGTATCCCGCTCTATCCCGCTGTGTCCTCGCTCTGTCCTTCGCTGTGTCCCGCTGTGTCCCCGCTGTGTCCCAAGCTGTGTCTCGCTGTGTTCCGCTGTGTCCCCTGCTGTGTCCCATTGTGTCCCCAGCTGTGTACCCCGCTGTGTCCCGCTGTGTGCCCGCTGTATCGACGCTGTGTCCCACTGGGTCCCGCTGTGTGCCCCACTGTGACCTTCTGTGTCCCCAACTGTGTACCCTGCTGTGTAATGCTGTGTCCCGGCTGTATCGACGCTGTGTCCCACTGGGTCCCGCTGTGTCCTGCTGTGTCCCGCTGTGTACCCCGCTGTGTCCCGCTATGTTCCCGCACTGTCCCCGCTGTGTCCCGCTGTGTCCCACTGTGTCCCGTGGTGTCCCAGTTTGTCCCCGCTGTGTCTCGCTGTGTCCCACGCTCTGTCCCACACTGTGTCCCGCAGTGTCCCCCGCTGTGTCCCGCAGTGTCCCCCGCTGTGTCCTGCTGTGTCCTCCGCTGTGTCCCACTGTGTCCCCCGCTGAGTCGCCACTGTGTCACCGCTGTGTCCCGCTGTTTCCTTGCTGAGTCCCCTGCTGTCTCCCTTTCTGTCCCCCGCTGTGTCTCACGCTTTGTCCCCGCTGTGTCCCACTGTGTCCCGCTGTGTCCCGCTGTGCCCCCACTGTGTCCCCGCTGTGTCCCTGCTGTGTCCCTGCTGTGTCGCCGCTGTGTCCCGCTGTGTCCTGCTGTGTCCTCGCTGTGTCCCACGCTGTGTTCTGCTGTGTCCCCCGCTGTGTCCCGCTGTGTCCCGCTGTGTCCTCGCTGTGTCCTCAGCTGTGTACCCCACTGTGTCCCGCTGTGTCCCTGCTGTATCGACGCTGGGTCCCGCTGGGTCCCGCTGAGTCCTCCCTTTGTCCCCCGCTGTGTCCCGCTGTGTCCGGCACTGTGTCCCGCTGTGTCTACTGCTGTGTCCCCGCTGTGTCCTGCTGTGTCCAACTGGGTTTCTGCTGTATCCACGCTGGGTCCCGCTGGGTCCTGCTCTGTCATCCCTGTGTCCCCCGCTGTGTCCCGCTGTGTCCCCCGCTGTGTCTCTTCTGTGTCCCCGCTGTGTCCCCGCTGTGTCCCGCTTTGTCCCGCTGTGTACTGCTGTGTCCCCCGCTGAATCCCGCTGTGTCCCAATGTGTCCTCGCTCTGTCCCCCGCTGTGTCCCGCTGTGTCCTCCCTGTGTCCCCCGCTGTGTCCCGCAGTGTCCCACTGTGTCCCCGCTGTGTGCCCGATGTGTCCCGCTGTGTACCCCGCTGTGTCCAGCTGTGTCACCGCTTTGTCTCGCTGTGGCCACTCTCTGTCTCCGCTGTCCCCCGCTGTGTCCCCCGCTGTGTCCCGCTGTGTCCCGCTGTGTCCCCCGCTTTGTCCTGCTGTGTCCCGCAGTGTTCCCGCTGTGTCCCGCTGTGTCACACTGTGTTCCGTGGTGTCCCACTTTGTCCCACGCTGTGTCCCCCGCTGAGTCCCCTCTGTGTCGCCGCTGTGTCCCCCTGTGTCCTCGCTGTGTCCCCCGCTGTCTCCCGCTTTGACTCCCGCTGTGTTCCGCTGTGTCCCGCTGTGTCCCCGCTGTGTCCCCAGCTGTGTCCCGCTGTGTCCCGCTGTGTACCCCGCTGTGTGCTGCTATGTTCCCGCAGTGTCCCCGCTGTTTCCCGCTGTGTCCCGCTGTGTCCCGCTGTGTCCCGCTGTGTCCCTGCTGTGACCCTCTCTGTCCCCGCTGTATTGACGCTGTGTCCCGGTGTGTCTCGCTGTGTCCGCGCTGTGTTTCCGGCTGTGTCCCGCTGTGTACCCCTCTGTGTCCCCTGCTGTGTCCCGCTGTGTCCCCTCTCTGTCCCCTGCTGTCCCCCGCTGTGTCCCCCGCTGTGTCTCACTGTGTCGCGCACTTTGTCCCGCTGTGCCCCTGCAGTGTCCCCGCTGTGTCCCACTGTGTCACACTCTGTCAC
>NW_012306010.1:0-2768 GCF_000151885.1 Dipodomys ordii
CCCGCTGTGTCCCACTGTGTCCCCACTGTATCCCGACTGTGTCCCGCTGTGACCCATCTCTTTCTCCGCTGTCCCCCCACTATATCCCCAGCTAATATGCCACTGTGTCCCGCTATGTCCCCCGCTTTGTCTGCTGTGTCCCCGCAGTGTCCCCGCTGTGTCCCACTGTGTCCCCCACTGTTTCCCCCGCTGTGTCCGGCTGTGTCCCCCGCTGTGTGCCGCTGTGTCCCGCTATGTCCCCCGCTTTGTCCTGCTGTGTCCCCGCAGTGTCCCCGCTGTGTCCCGCTGTGTCCCGCTGTGTCCCGTGGTGTCCCACTTTGTCCCCCGCTGTTTCCCCCGCTGTGTCCTCCGCTGAGTCTCCTCTGTATCGACGCTGTGTCCCGCTGTGTCCCGCTGTGTCCTCGCTGTGTTCCCCGCTGTGTCCTGCTGTGTCCCCTGCTGTGTCCCCCGCTGTGTCCTCGCTGTGTCCCCCGCTGTGTCCCGCTGTGTCCTTGCTGGGTCCCCCGCTGTGTCCCACTGTGTCCCCCACTGTGTCCCGCTGTGTCCGACTGTGTCCCGCTCTGTCCCTGCTGTGTCCCGCTGTGTCCCCGCTGTGTGCCCGCTGTGTCCCGCTGTGTACCCCGCTGTGTCCAGCTGTGTCACCGAGGTGTCCCGCTGTGGCCCTACTCTTTCTCCGCTCTGTCCCCCGATTTGTTCCGCTGTGTCCCGCTGTGTCCCCCGCTTTGTCCTACTGTGTCCCCACAGTGTCCCGCTGTGTCCCGCTGTGTCTCACTGTGTCCCGTAGTGTCCCTCTTTGTCCCCCGCTGTGTTCCCCGCTGAGTCCCCTCTATGTGGCCGCTGTGTCCTGCTGTGTGCTCGCTGTGTCCCCCGCTGTCTCCCGCTTTGTCCCCCGCTGTGTTCCGCTGTGTCCAGCTGCGTCCTCGCTGTGTCCCCCGCTGTGTCCCGCTGTGTCCCCGCTATGTCCCCAGCTGTGTTCCGCTGTGTCCCGCTCTGTACCCCGCTGTGTCCTGCTACGTTCCCGCAGTGCCCCGCTGTGTCCCGCTGTGTCCTCGCTGTGTCCCCCGCTGTGTCCTGTTGTGTCCCCAGCTGTGTACCTCGCTGTGTCCCGCTGTGTCCCCGCTGAATCGAAGCTGGGTCCCGCTGGGTCCTGCTGTGTCCTCCCTGTGTCCCCTGCTGTGTCCCGCTGTGTCCGCCATTGTGTCCCGTTGTGTCTACTGCTTTGTCCCCATTGTGTCCCGCTGTGTCCCGCTATGTCCTCGCTGTGTCCCACGCTGTGTTCCACTGTAGCCTCGCTTTTTTCCCCGCTGTGTCCCGCTGTGTACCCCTCTGTGTCCCCAGCTGTGTCTCGCTGTGTCCCCCGCTGTGTCCATGCTCTTTCCCCTCTGTGTCCCGCTGTGTCCCGCTGTGTACTGCTGTGTCCCCGCTGAGTCCCGCTGTGTCCCCGCTGTGTCCCAATGTGTCCTCGCTCTGTCCCCCACTGTGTACCGCTGTGTGCTTCTTGTATCCCATGCTGTGTCCCGCTGTGTCCCGCTGTGTCCCCGCTGTGTCCCCCGCTATGTCCCGCTTTGTCCCCCGCTGTGTCCCGCTCTGTCCTTGCTGTGTCCCCCACTGTGTGCCGCTGTGTCCTCGCTGTGTCCCCTGCTGTGTCGCGCTGTTTCCTTTTGTGTCACGCTGTTTCCCCGCTGTGTCCCTGCTGTGTCCCTCTATGTACCCCGCTGTGTCCAGCTTTGTCCCCGCTGTGTCTCGCTGTGTCCCACGCTCTGTCCCACATTGAGTCCCGCATTGTCCCCCGCTGTGTCCCGCTGTGTCCCCCGCTGAGTCCCCGTTGTGTCACCGCTGTGTCCCGCTGTGTCCTCGCTGTTTCCCCTGCTTTCTCCCTCTCTGTCCCCGCTGTGTCTCACGCTTTGTCCCTGCTGTGTCCCACTGTGTCCCGCTGTGTCCGGCTATGCCCCCACTGTGTCCCGTTGTGTCCAAAGCTGTGTACCACGCTGTGTAACGCTGTGTCCCTGCTGTATCGACGCTGTGTCCCGCTGTGTCCTCGCTGTGTTTCCCGCTGTGTCCCGCTGTGTCCCCCGCTGTGTCCCCCGCTGTGTCCTCGCTGTGGCCCCTGCTGTGTCCCGCTGTGTCTTCACTGGGTCCCCAACTGTGTCCCGCTGTGTCCCCTGCTGTGTCCCGCTGTGTCCGGCTGTGTCCCGCTCTGTCCCCGCTGTGTCCCCCTGTGTCCCGCTGTGTCACACTGTCCCGTGGTGTCCTGCTTTGTCCCCCGCTGTGTCCCCCACTGAGTCCCCTCTGTGTCGCAACTGTGTCCGGCTGTGTCCTCGCTGTGTCCCCCGCTGTGTCCGGCTGTGTCCCCCGCTGTGACCCGCTGTGTCCTGCTGTGTCCCCCACTGTGTCCCTGCTGTCTCCCCGGTGTGTCACACTGTTTCCCGCTGTGTACTGCTGTGTCTCCCGCTGAGTTCCTCTGTGTCTCGCTGTGTCCCAATGTGTCCTCGCTGTGTCACGCTCTGTCCTGCTCTGTCCCCGCTGTGTCCTGCTTTGTCCCGCTGTGTCCCCACTGTGTGCCCGCTGTGTCCCTCTGTGTACCCCGCTGTGTCCGCTGTGTCCCCTCTCTGTCCTCTGCTGTCCCCCGCTGTGTCCCCCGCTGTGTCCCCCGCTGTGACCCGCTGTGTCCCGCTGTGTCCCCCGCTGTGTCCCCACTGTGTGCCCCCTGTGTCCCACTGTGTACCCCGCTGTGTCCAGCTGTGTTCCCGCTGTGTCCACTGCTGTGT
>NW_012306011.1:0-2768 GCF_000151885.1 Dipodomys ordii
TCCGCTGGGTCCCGCTGTGTCTTGCTGTGTTCCAGTTGTGTCCCGCTCGATCCCTGCTGTGTCCCCGCTGTGTCCTGCTGTGTCCCCCGCTGTGTCCCGTTGTGTCCCGCTGTGTCCCCCACTGTATCCTGCTGTGTCCTGCTGTGTCCCTGCTGTGTCACGCTGTGTCCTCACTGTGTCCCACGCTGTGTTCTGCTGTGTCCTCGCTGTGTCCCCTGCTGTGTCCCATTGTGTCCCCAGCTGTGTACCCTGCTGTGTTCCACTGTGTCCCCGCTGTATCGACGCTGTGTCCCGCTCTGTCCTCGCTGTGTCCCACGCTGTGTTCTGCTGTGTCCTCGCTGTGTCCCCTGCTGTGTCCCGTTGTGTCCCTAGCTGTGTACCCTGCTGTGTCCCTCTGTGTCCCCGCTGTGTCCGGCTGTGTCCTCGCTGTGTCCCACGCTGTGTCCCGCTGTGTCCCCGCTGTGTCCAGGCTGTGTCCCCGCTGTATCCCGCTGTGTCCCACACTGTGTCCTGCTGTGTCCCCCGCTGTGTCCCGCTGTGTCCACTGCTGTGACCCCGCTGTGTCATGCTGTGTCCCGCTGTATCCCACGCTGTGTCCCGCTGTGTCCCCCGCTGTGTCCCGCTGTCTCCTCGCTGTGTCCCCTGCTGTGACCACTGCGTCCCGCTGTGTCACAATGTGTCCCTGCTGTGTCCCGCTGTGTCCCCGCTGTGTCCCAGCTCTGTCCCGCTCTGTCCCACTCTCTGTCCCCCTGTGTCCCGCTGTGTCCCCCGCTGTGTCCCGCTGTGTCTACTGCTGTGTCCCGCTGTTTCGCTGTGTCCTCGCTGTGTCCCATGCTGTGTCCGTGCTGAGTCCCGCTGTGTCCCCGCTGTGTCACGCTCTGTCCCCCCTGTGTCCCCCGCTGTGTCGTACTGTGTCTCGATGTGTCCTCCGCTGTGTCCCGCTGTGTCCCGCTCTGTCCACTGCTGTGTCCCCGCTGTGTCCAGCTTTTTCCCCCGTTGTGTCCTGCTGTGTCCTCGCGGTGTCCCCCGCTGTCTCCCACTGTGTCCTCGCTGTGTCCCCCGCTGTGTCCCGCTGTGTCCCACGCTGTGTCCTGCTGTGTCCCACTGTGTCCCGCTGTGTCCCTACTGTGACCCTCAGTGTCCCGGTGTGTCCCCGCTGTGACCCGCTGTGTCCTCGCTGTGTCCCACACTGTGTTCCGCTGGGTCCTCGCTGTGTCCCCCGATGTGTCCCGTTGTGTCCCCAGCTGTGTAACCCGCTGTGTCCCGCTGTTTCCCTGCTGTATCGACGCTGTGTCCCGCTGGGTCCCGCTGTGTCCCCGCTGTGTCCCGCTGTGTACTGCTGTGTCCCTGCTGAGTCCTGCTGTGTCTGCTCTGTCCCGCTGTGTCCCCGCTGTATCAATGCTGTGTCCCGCTGTGTCCTCACTGTGTTCTCCACTGTGTCCCTCTGTGTACTCCTCTGTGTCCTCCTCTGTGTCCTGTTGTATAACCCGCTGTGTCCCGCTGTGTCCCCGCAGGGTCCCCGATCTGTCCCGCTGTGTTGCGCTGTGTTCCATGGTGTCCCGCTTTGTCCCCCTCTGTGTCCCCCGCTGAGTCCCTGCTGTGTCCCCGCTGTGTCCCGCTGTGTCCACCCTGTGTCCCCCGCTGTCTCCTGCTTTGTCCCACGCTGTGTCCCACTGTGTCCCACTTTGTCCTCGCGGTGTCCCCTGCTTTGTCTCGCTGTGTCCCCTCTGTGTCCCCCGCAGTGTCCCGCTGTGTCCCCGCTGTGTCCCCTCTGTATAGACGCTGTGTCCCGCTGTGTCCCGCTGGGTCCTCGCTGTGTTCCCCGCTGTGTCCCGCTGTGTACCCCTCTGTGTCCCCCTCTGTGTCCCGGTGTGTCCCCGCTGTGTCCCGCTGTGTCCTGCTGTGTCCCCCGCTGTGTCCTGCTGTATACTGGTGTGTCCCCTGCTGAGTCCCACTGTGTCCCTGCTGTGTCCCACTTTGTCCCCCATGTGTCCCCCGCTGTGGCCCCTTCTGTGTCCCGCTGTGTCCCGCTGTGTCCCCCGCTGTGTCCTGCTGTGTCCCCTGCTGTGTCCCGCTCTGTCGTGCTGTGTCCCCCGCTGTGTCCCTGCTGTGTCTCGCTTTGTCCTGCTGTATACTGGTGTGTCCCCCGCTGAGTCCCGCTGTGTCCCTGCTGTGTCCCGCTTTGTCCCCCCTGTGTCCCCTGCTGTGTCACACTGTGTCCCGCTGTGTCCCCCGCTCTGTCCCGCTTTGTCCACTGCTGTGTTCCCACTCTGTCCTGCTGTTTCCCCCGCTGTTTCCCGTTGTGTCATTGCTGTGTCCCACGCTGTGTTCCACGGTGTCCTCGCTATGTCCCAATGTGTCCTCGCTGTGTCCCCCGCTGTGTCCACATGTGTCCCCGCTGTGTCCCTGCTGTCTACCCCGCTGTGTCCCGCTGTGTCCCACTGTGTACCCCGCTGTGTCCTGCTATGTTCCCGCAGTGTCCCCGCTGTGTCCCGCTGTGTCCCGCTGTGTCCCGTGCTGTCCCGCTTTGTCCCCCGCTGTGTTCCCCGGTGAGTCCCCGCTGTGTCCCCGCTGTGTCCCGCTGTGTCCTCCCTGTGTCCCCCGCTGTATCCCGCTGTGTTATCCGCTGGGTCCCGCTGTGTCTACTGCTGTGTCCACGCTGTGTCCTGCTGTGATCCGCTGTGGCCCCGCTGTGTCCCGCTGTGTATACGCCGCTGTGTCCAGCTTTGTCCCTGCTGTGTCTCGCTGTGTTTCACGCTCTGTCCCCC
>NW_012306012.1:0-2768 GCF_000151885.1 Dipodomys ordii
TCCCGCTGTGCCCCCACTGTTTCCCATGTGTCCACAGCTGTGTACACGCTGTGTCCCGCTGTGTCCCCCGCTTTGTCACCGCTGTGTCCCACTGTGTTCTCGCTGTGTCCCCGCTGTCTCCCGCTCTGTCCCCCGCTGTTTCTCACGCTTTGTCCCCGCTGTGTCCCACTGTGTCTCCGCTGTGTACCAAGCTGTGTCCCGCTATGTCCCGCTGTGTATCCCGCTGTGTCCCGTTGTGTCCACAGCTGTGTACCACGCTGTGTAAAGCTGTGTGCCCGCTGTATTGACGCTGTGTCCCGCTGGGTCCCGCTGGGACCTTGCTGTGTTCCCCGCTGTGTCCCGCTGTGTCCCCCGCTGTGTCCCCCGCTGTGTCCTCGTTGTGTCCCCCGATGTGGCCCGCTGTGTCCTCGATGGGTCCCCCGCTGTCTCCCGCTCTGTCCCCCGCTGTGTCTCACGTTTTGTCCCCGCTGTGTCCCACTGTGTCCCGCTGTGTGCCGCTGTGCCCTCACGGTGTCCTGTTGTGACCACAGCTGTGTACCACGCTGTGTAACGCTGTGTCCCCACTGTATTGAAGCTGTGTCCCGCTGGGTCCTGCTGGGTCCTCGCTGTGTTCCCCGCTGTGTCTCACTGTGTCCCCCGCTGTGTCCTCCGCTGTGTCCTTGCTGTGTCCCCCGATGTGGCCCGCTGTGTCCTCGATGTGTCCCCCGCTGTGTCCTGCTGTGTCCCCTGCTGTGTCCCGCTGTGTCCCACTGTGTCCCGCTCTGTCCCTGCTGTGTCTCGCTGTGTCCCGCTGTGTCCCTGCTTTGTGCCCCCTGTGTCCCGCTGTGTACTCTGTTGTGTCAGGCTGTGTCACTGCTGTGTCTCGCTGTGTCCCCTCTCTGCCTCCTCTGTACCCCAATTTGTCCCCTGCTGTGTCCCACTGTGTCCCCTGCTTTGTCCCGCTGTGTAGCCCTCTGTGTCCCCTGCTGTGTCCTGCTGTGTCCCGCTGTGTACTGCTGTGTCCCCCGCTGAGTCCAGCTGTGTCCCCGCTGTGTCCCAATGTGTCCTCGATGTGTCCCCCCTGTGTCCCCCGCTGTGTCCTGCTGTGTACACCTCTGTGTCCCTCGCTGTGTCCCGCTGTGTCCCGCTGTGTCCCCTGCTGTGTCCCGCTGTGTACCTCTCTGTGTCCGCCGCTGTGTTGCGCTGTGTACACCTCTGTGTCCCCTGCTGTGTCCCGCTGTGTCCCGCTGTGTACTGCTGTGTCCCCCGCTGAGTCCCCATGTATTCCCGCTGTATCCCAATATGTCCTCGCTGTGTCCCCCGCTGTGTCCCGCTGAGTCCCGGTGTGTCCCCCGCTGTTTTCCCCTGCTGTGTCCCGCTGTGTCCCCTGCTGTGTCCCCCGCTGTGTCCCTCTGTGTCCCCGCTGTGTCCCGCTGTGTCCTTGCTGTGTCATCCGCTGTGTCCCGCTGTGTCCTCGCTGTGTCCCCCGCTGTGTCCCGCTGTGTACTTCTGTATACCCCGCTGTGTCCAGCTTTGTCCCTGCTGTGTCTCGCTGTGTCCCACGCTGTGTCCCCCTGTGTATCTGCAGGGTCAACGCTGTTTACTGCTGTGACCCCCTGTGTTCCGTGTTGTCCCGCTTTGTCCCCCGGTCTGTCCCCTGCTGAGTTCCCGCTGTGTCCCCGCTGTGTCCCGCTGTGTCCCGCTGTGTCGCGCACTGTACTGCTGTGTCCTGCTGTGTCCCACTGTGTCCCCGCTGTGTCCCAATGTGTCCTCGCTGTGTCCCCCGCTGTGTCCCGCTGTGTCCCACTGTTCCCCCCTGTGTCCCCTGCTGTGTCCCGCTGTGTCCCGCTGTGTACTGCTTTGTTCCCCGCTGTGTCCCGCTGTGTCCCCGCTGTCTCCTCCTTGTGTTCCCCGCTGTGTCCCGCTGTGTCCCCCGCTGTGTCCCGCTGTGTCTACTGCTGTGTCCCCGCTGTGTCCCGCTGTGTACCCCTCTGTTTCCCCTGCTGTGTCCCGCTGTGTACTGCTGTGTCCCCCGCTGAGTCCCGCTGGGTCCCTGCTGTGTACCAATGTGTCCTCGCTGTGTCCCCCACTGTGTCCCGCTGTGTCCCCCGCTGTGTCCCCGCTGTGTCCCGCTGTGTCCCGCTGTGTCCCCCGCTGTGTCCCCGCTGTGTCCCGCTGTGTCCCCCGCTTTGTCACCGCTGTGTCCCGCTGTGTCCTCGCTGTGTCCCCCGCTGTCTCCCGCTCTGTCCCCCGCTGTGTCTCGTGCTTTGTCCCCGCTGTGTCCCAATGTGTCCTCGCTGTGTCCCCCTCTGTGTCCCGCTGTGTCCCCCGCTGTGTCCCCGCTGTGTCCCACTGTGTCCCGCTCTGTCCCTGCTGTGTCTCGCTGTGTCCCGCTGTGTCTCGCTGTGTCCCGCTGTGTCCCTGCTTTGTGCCCGCTGTGTCCCGCTGTGTACTCTGTTGTGTCAGGCTGTGTCACCGCTGTGTCTCGCTGTGTCCCCTCTCTGTCTCTGCTGTCCCCCGCTGTGTCCCCTGCTGTGTCCCACTGTGTCCTGCTGTGTCCCCCGCTCTGTCCCCCGCTGAGTCCCCGCTGTGTCCCCGCTGTGTCCCGCTGTGTCCCGCTGTGTCCCCCACTGTGTCCTGCTGTGTATCTGCAGGGTCACCGCTGTTTACCACTGTGTCCCGCTGTGTTCCGTGGTGTCCCGCTTTGTCCCCCACTCTGTCCCCCGCTGAGTCCCCGCTGTGTCCCCGGTGTGTCCCGATGTGTCCCGCTGTGTCGCACTGAGTACTGC
>NW_012306013.1:0-2768 GCF_000151885.1 Dipodomys ordii
TCATTTGTACCCCGCTGTGTCCAGCTGTGTCACCGCTGTGTTCCATTCTGTCCACTCTCTGTCCCCCGCTATCCCCTGCTGAGTCCCCCGCTGTGTCCCGCTGTGTCCCCCACTTTGTCCCGCTGTGTCCCCGCAGTATCGCCGCTGTGGCGCGATGTGTCACACTGTGTCCCGTGGTGTCCCGCTTTGTCCCCTGCTGTGTTCCCCGCTGAGTCCCGCTTTGTCCCCGTTGTGTCCCGCTGTATCCCGCTGTGTTCCGTGGTGTCCCGTTTGTCCCCCGCTGTGTCCCCCGCTGAGTCCCCGCTGTGTCCCCGCTGTGTCCCGCTGTGTCCTCGCTGTGTCCCCCGCTGTGTCCTGCTCTGTTCCCTGCTGTGTCTCCTGCTTTGTCCCCGCTGTGCCCCGCTGTGTCCCGCTGCGTCCCGTTGTGTCCCGCTATGTCCCCCACTGTGTCCCGTTGTGTCCCCAGCTGTGTACCCTGCTGTGTCCCCGCTCTATCGACGCTGTGTCCCTCGCTGTGTCCCGCTGTGTCCCCCGCTTTGTCCCGCTGTGTCCTCCCTGTCTCCCCCGCTGTGTCCTGCTGTGTCTCCGGCTGTGTCCCGCTGTGTCCCTTGCTGTGTCACTGCTATGTCCCACTGTGTTCCACTGTGTCCCGCTGTGTCCTTGCTGTGTCTCCCTTAGTGTCCCGCAGTGTCCTCGCTGTGTCCCCCACTGTGTCCTTCTTTGTCCACTGCTGTGTCCCGCTGTGTACCCCTCTGTGTCACCCGCTCTGTCCCTGCTGTGACCCGCTGTGTCCCGCTGTGTACTGCTGTGTCCCCCGCTGAGTCCCGCTGTGTCCCCGTTGTGTCCCAATGTGTCTTAACTGTGTCCCCCACTGTGTCCCGCTGTGTCCCCCCTGTGTCCCCCGCTGTGTCCCGCTTTGTCCCTCTGTGTCTCCTGCTGTGTCCCCTGCTCTGTCCCTCTGTGTCCACCGCTGTGTCCCTGCTGTGTCCCCGCTGTGTCCCGCTGTGTCCCGCTGTGTCCCGCTGTGTCCCGCTGTGTCCTAGCTGTGTCCCCCGCTGTGTCCCTCTGTGTCCCCGCTGGGTCACAAGCTGTGTCCTACTGTGTCCCATGGTGTCCCGCTTTTTTCCCCGCTGTTTCCCCCTCTGAGTCCCCTTTGTGCCCCTGCTGTGTCCCACTGTGTCCCACTGTGTCCTCGCTGTGTCCCCCGCTGTGCCCCGTTGTGTCCCCAGCTGTGTACCCCGCTCTGTCCCGCTGTGTCCCCGTTGTAATGACGCTGTGTCCCGCTGGGTCCCGCTTTGTCCTCGCTGTGTCCCGCTGTGTACTCCTCTGTGTCCCCCGCTGTGTCCCGCTGTGTCCCGATGTGTACTGCTGTGTCCCCCGCTGAGTCCCGCTGTGTCCCCGCTGTGTCCAAATGTGTACTCACTGTGTCCCCCGCTGTGTCCCGCTGTGTCCCCCCTGTGTCCCCCGCTGTGTCCTGCTGTGTCCTCAATGTGTCCCCCGCTGTGTCCCGTTGTCTCCCCAGCTGTGTACCCCACTGTGTCCCACTGTGTCCTCGCTGTATCGACGCTGTGTCCCGCTGTGTCCCGATGTGTACTGCTGTGTCCCCCGCTGAGTCCCGCTGTGTCCCCGCTGTGTCCAAATGTGTACTCGCTGTGTCCCCCGCTGTGTCCCGCTGTGTCCCCCCTGTGTCCCCCGCTGTGTCCTGCTGTGTCCTCAATGTGTCCCCCGCTGTGTCCCGTTGTGTCCCCAGCTGTGTACCCCACTGTGTCCCACTGTGTCCTCGCTGTATCGACGCTGTGTCCCGCTGTGTCCCGCTGTGTCCTCGCTGTGTTCCCCACTGTGTCCCGCTGTGTCCCCCGCTGTTTCCCCGCTGTGTCCCTCTATGTACCCCGCTGTGTATAGCTTTGTCTCTGATGTGTCTCGCTGTGTCTCACGCTCGGCCCCCGCTGTGTCCCGCTGTGTCCCCCACTCTGTCCCGCTGTGTCCCGCAGTGTCCCCGAAGGGTCACCGCTGTTTCGCGCTGTGTCCCGCTGTGTCAGTGGTGTCCCACTTTGTCCCCCGCTGTGTCCCCAGCTGAGTCCCCGCTGTGTCCCCGCTGTGTCCCTCTGTGTCCTCGCTGTGTCCCCCGCTGTCTCCCGCTCTGTCCCCCGCTGTGTCTCACGCTTTATCCCGTCTGTGTCCCACTCTGTCCTGCTGTGTCCCGCTGTGTCCACCACTGTGTCCCTTTGTGTCCCCAGCTGTGTAACCCGCTGTGTAACGCTGTGAATCCCGCTGTATCAAGGCTGTGTCCCGCTGGGTCCCGCTGTGTCCTTGCTCTGTTATTCGTGGTGTCCTCCTCTGTCCCCCACTGTGTCCCCTGCTCTGTCCTACTGTGTCACCCGCTGTGTCCTGTTTTGTCCCGCTGTGTCCCCCACTGTGTCCCTGCTGTGTCCCTGTTGTGTCCCAGCTGTGTCACGCTGTGTCCTGCTGTGTCCCGTTGTGTCCCGCTGTAACCCTGCTGAGTCCCCCTGTGTCCCCGCTGTGTCCTGTTGTGTCGTCGCTCTGTCCTCCGCTGTGTCCCGCTGTGTCCTCTGCTGTGTCCCGCTGTGTCACTCTGTGTCCCGCTGTATCCCACTGTGACCCCGCTGATTCCCTGCTGTGTCCCCTGCTGTCTCCCACTCTGTCCCCCGCTGTGTCTCACGCTTTGTCCCCGCTGTGTCCCACTGTGTTCCGCTGTGTCCCGCTGTGCCCACGCTGTGTCCTGTTGTGTCCACAGCTGTGTACCACGC
>NW_012306014.1:0-2768 GCF_000151885.1 Dipodomys ordii
GCAAAGTTCTTCTCCATTCTGCTTCTCCCTTTGATGATCCTTCTACAGTCCTCTCCTACTACCTCTGAATTCTGCTTCTTATGCCTTATTCTTTTCTTCTGCTTCTCCTGCATCTGCCTCTTCTGCTTCTTCTGCTTCTCCTTATTCTTCTCCTTCTTCTCATTCTTCTTCTCGTTCTTCTTCTCCTTCTTCTTCTCCTTCTTCTTCTCCTTCTTCTTCTTCTTCATCGTCTTCTTCTTCTTCGTCTTCTTCTTCTTCTTCTTCTTCTTCTTCTTCTTCTTCTTCTTCTTCTTCTTCTTCTTCTTCTTCTGCTTCTTCTTCTTCTTCTTCTTCTTTTTCTTCTTCTTCTTCTTCTTCCTCTTCTCTTTCTTCTGCTTCTGTTTTCCTGCTTCTTCTGCTTCTACTGCTTCTCTTTCTGCTTCTCATTCTGCTTCTGCTTCTCCTTCTGCTTCTATTGCTTCTGCTGCTCTTACTTCTCCTTCTCCTACTTCTACTTCTTCTTCTGCGTCTGCTTCTCCAGCTTCTCCTTCTGCATCTTCTTCTGCTTCTTCTTCTCCTTCTGCTGCTTCTTCTGCTTCTGCTTCTCCTTCTGCTTCTCCTTCTGCTTCTTCTGCTTCTCTTTCTGATTCTCCTTCTGATTCTGCTTCTGTTTTTCCTTCTCCTTCTCGTTCTTCTGCTTTTCCTTCTGCTTCTGCTGCAACTGCTACTGCTTCTGCTTCTTCTGTTTCTTCTGCTTCTCCTGCTGCTTTTGATTCTCTTTCCGCTTCTGCTTCTCCTTCAGGTTCTCATTCTGCTTCTCCAGATTCTGCTTCTTCTGCTTCTCCTGCTTCTCCTTCTGCTTCAGGTTCTGCTTCTGCTTCTTCGGATTCTTATGCTTCTGCTTCTCCTGCTTCTGCTTCTTCTGCTTCCCCTCCTTCTCTTTCTGCTTCTCCTTCTGTTTCTGCTTCTCCTTCTGCTTCTGCTTCTTGTCCTTCCCCTGTTTCTTCTGCTTCTGCTTCTCTTGTTTCTGCATCTCCTGCTTCTCCTTCTGCTGCTCTTTCTGCTTCTCCTGCTGCTTTTCCTTCTACTGCTTCTTCTTCTGCTTCTCTTTCTGCTTCTCCTTCTGTTTCTCCTTCTCCTTCTCGTTCTACTGCTTTTACTTCTGCTTCTCCTTCTGCTTCTGCATCTTCTGCTTCTTCTGCTACTGCCTCTGCTTCTTCTGTTTCTTCTGCTTCTCCTTCTGCTTTTGCTTCTCTTTCTGCTTCTGCTTCTCCTTGTGCTTCTCCAGATTCTGCTTCTTCTGCTTCTCCTGTATCTCCTTATGCTTCAGGTTCTGCTTCTGCTTCTTCGGCTTCTTCTGCTTCTGCTTCTCCTGCTGCTGTTTCTTCTGCTTCTCCTGCTTCTCTTTCTGCTTTTCCTTCTGTTTCTGCTTCTCCTTCTGCTTCTTCTCCTTCTGTTTCTTCTGCTTCTGCTTCTCCTGCTTCTGCTTCTCCTGTTTCTCTTTCTGCTTCTCTTTCTGCTTCTCCTTCTCCTTCTTCTGCTTCTCCTTCTGCTTCTGCTTCTCCTTCTGCTTCTGCTTCAATTTCTCCTTCTGCTTCTCATTCTGCTTCTGCGTCTTCTGTTTCTCCTGCTTCTCCTACTTCTCGTGCTGCTTTTCCTTCTGCGTCTCTTTCTGCTTCTGCTTATCCTTTTGCTTCTCCTACTGCTAATCGTTCTCTCTCGTCTTCTCCGTCTTCTTCTGCTTCTCCTGCTGCTTCTGCTTCTGCTTATTCTACTATTACTGTTTCTTCTGCTTCTGCTTCAGATTGTGCTTCTTCTGTTTCTCCTTCTGCTTCAGATTATGATTCTGCTTCTTCGGCTTCGTCTGTTTCTTCTTCTCCTGCTTCTCCTGCTTCTCTTTCTGCTTCTCCTTCTGCTTCTGCTTCTCCTTCTGCTTCTGCTTCTGTTCTTCTCCTTCTTCTGTTATTTTGCTTCTGGTTCTTCTGCTTCTTCTTCTTCTGTTTCTTCTGATGCTACTTCTGCTTCTCCTTCTTCTCCTTCTCTTTCTGCTTCTACTTCTGCTTCTTCTGATTCTCATGTTTCTCCTTCTTGTTCTCCTTCTGTTTCCTCTTCTCATTCTGATTCTGCTTTTCCTTCTGCTTCTCCTTCTCCTTATCCTTCTTCAGATTCTCCCCCTGCTTCTGCTTCTGCTTCTTTTGCTTATTCTTTTTCTTCTGCTTCTGCTTCTCCTGCTTCTGCTTTTTCTGCTTCTACTGCTTCTCCTTATGCTTCTCCTTATGCTTCTCCTTATGCTTCTCCTTATGCTTCTCCTTATGCTTCTTCTTCTTCTTCTTCTTCTTCTTCTTCTTCTTCTTCTTCTTCTTCTTCTTCTTCTTCTTCTTCTTCTTCTTCTTCTTCTTATCCTCCTCCTCCTCCTCCTCCTCCTTCTTCTTCTTCTTCCTCTTCTTCTTCGTCTTCTCCTTCGTCTTCTTCTTCTTCTTCTTTTCTTCTTCTTCTTCGTCTTCGTCGTCTTCTTCTTCTCTTTCTTCTGCTTCTGCTTTTCCTGCTTCTTCTGCTTCTACTGATTCTCTTTCTGCTTCTCATTCTGCTTCTGCTTCTCCTTCTGCTTCTCCTATTGCTTCTGCTGCCCTTCCTTCTCCTTCTTCTTCTCCTACTTCTGCTTCTCCTTCTGCTTTTGCTTATTCTGATTCTCCTGCTTCTCGTTCTGCATCTTCTTCTGCTTCTCCTTCTGCTGCTTCTTCTGCTTCTGCTTCTCCCTCTTCTGCTTCTCCTTCTGCTGCTCCTTCTCC
>NW_012306015.1:0-2768 GCF_000151885.1 Dipodomys ordii
GCAAGACCCAGCGTCGATACAGCAGAAACACGCGGAACACTTTGTGGTACACAGCTGGGGACACAGAGAGGACACAGCGGGACATAGCGGAACACAGCGGGGACACTGCGGGAACATAGCAGGACACAGCAGGGTACACAGCGGGACACAGCTGGGGACACAGCGGGGACACAGCGGGACACAGCGGAACACAGCGTGAGACAAAGCGGGAGACAGCAGGGGACACAGCGAGGACACAGGGGGACACAGCGGCGACAAAGAGGGGACTCAGCGGGGGACACAACGTGGGACAAAGTGGGATACCACGGGACACAGTGTTACACAGCGGGACACAGCGGGGACACTGCGGGACACAGCAGGAAAAAGCGGGGGACACAGCGGGACACAGCGGGACACAGCGGGGGACACAGCGGGGGACAGCGGAGACAGAGAGTGGCCGCAGCGAGACACAGCAGTGACACAGCTGGACACAGCGGGGTACACAGCGGGACACAGCGGGCACACAGCGGGGACACAGCGGGACACAGCGGGACACAGCGGGGACACAGTGGGACACAGCGGGACAAAGTGGAGACACAGCGGGACACAGCAGGCACACAGCGGGGACACAGCGGACACAGCAGGACACAGCGGGGGACACAGCGGGACACATTGGGGGACCCAGTGAGGACACAGCGGGACACAGCAGGGGACACAGCGAGGACACAGTGGGGGACACAGCGGGGGACAAAGCGGGACACAGCGGGGAACACAGCGAGGACATAGCGGGACACAGCGGGGGACACAGTGAGGACACAGCGGGGGACACAGCGGAACACAGCGAGGACACAACGGCACCCAGCAGGACACAGCGTCGATACAGCGGGGACACAGGGTTACACAGCGTGGTACCCAGCTGTGGACACAACGGGACAGAGTGGGGGCACAGCGAGACACAGCGGGACACAGCGAGGACACAGCGGGATACATTGGTGACACAGCGGGGAAAACAGCAGGATAAAGCAGCGGACACAGCGGTTGACACAGCACGACATAGCAAGACATAGCATGGACACAGCAGTAGACACATCGGGACGTAGCGGGGGACACAGCTGGGGACACAATGGGACACAGCGGAGGACACAGCAGGACCCACCGGGATCCAGCGGGGGACACAGCGAGGACACAGCAGGACACAGCGGGGGACACAGCGAGGACACAGCGGGGGACACAGCGGGACACAGCGGGGAACACAGCGAGGACACAGTGGGACACAGCGGGACACAGCGTCGATACAGCGGGCACACAGCGTTACACAGCGTGGTACTCAGCTGTGGACACAACGGGACACAGTGGGGGCACAGCCGGACACAGCGGGACACTGTGGGACACAGCAGGGACAAAGCGTGAGACACAGCGAGGGACAGAGCGGGAGACAGCGGGGAACACAGCGAGGACACAGTGGGACACAGCATCGATACAGCGACAGCGGGCACACAGCGTTACACAGCGTAGTACACATCTGTTTACACAACGGGACACATTGGGGGCACAGCCGGACACAGAGGGACACAGTGGGACACAGCAGGGACAAAGCGTGAGACACAGCAGGGGACAGAGAGGCAGACAGCAGGGGACACAGCTAGGAAACAGCGGGACACAGCGGTGACACAGCGGGGACTCAGCGGGGGACACAGCGGGACACAGCGGGGGACACAGCGAGACACAGCGGGGGACAAAGCGAGGACCCAGCGGGACACAGCGGGACACAGCGTAGATACAGCGGGCACACAGCGTTACACAGCGTAGTACACAGCTGTGGACACAACGAAATACAGTGAGGGCACAGCGGGACACAGCGGGGGACACAGAGAGGACACATTGGGACACAGCGGGGGACACAGTGAGGACACAGTGGGACACAGCCGGGGAAAAAGTGGGACACAGCGGGGCCACAGCAGTGGACACAGCGGGACACAGCGGGGGACACAGCGGGGGACACAGCGAGGACACAGCGGGACACAGCGGGGACTCAGCGGGGGACACAGCGGGAGACAAAGAGGGACACTACGGAACACAGCGGGACACAGCAGGAAACAGCAGTGACCCTGCGGGGACACAGTGGGACACAGCGGGGGACACAGCGGGACACAGCGCGGGACAAGGCGGGACACAGTGTGGGACAGAGCGTGGGACACAGCGAGACACAGCGGAGACAAAACTGGGCACAGCGGGGTACACAGCGGGACACAGAGGAACACAGCGGGAGACAAAGCGGGAGACAACGGGGCACACAGCGAGGACACAGGGGGACACAGCGGCGACACAGAGGGGACTCAGCGGGGGACACAGCGTGGGACAAAGTGGGACACCACGGGACACAGTGTTACACAGCGGGACACAGCGGGGACACTGCGGGACACAGCAGGAAAAAGCGGGGGACACAGCGGGACACAGCGGGACACAGCGGGGGACACAGCGGGGGACAGCGGAGACAGAGAGTGGCCACAGCGAGACACAGCGGTGACACAACTGGACACAGCGGGATACACAGCGGGACAGAGCGGGCACACAGCGGGGACACAACGGGACACAGCGGGACACAGCGGGGACACAGTGGGACACAGCGGGACAAAGTGGGAGACACAGCGGGACACAGCAGGCACACAGCTGGGACACAGCGGGACACAGCGGGACACAGCGGGGACAAAGCGGGACACAGCTGGAAACAGCGGGACACAGCGGTGGACACAGCGACACACAGTGGTGGTCCCAGTGAGGACACAGCA
>NW_012306016.1:0-2768 GCF_000151885.1 Dipodomys ordii
GGGGTTTTTTGTGGTGGACAGCAGTGACATCGTCGTAAACAGCGGAAGGAGAAAGGTCACAGATGGCTACAACGCGTTTCTCAAGGGTACACAGCAGGTTTCTTAGGGGACGCTGAGGGACACAGTGGTGACAGATCAAGTCACAGTTGGCCACAACGGACCTACGTGGGCGACGCATAGCCTCACAACAGAAGACACATCTCGGACATAGTTAATCACACATGGGGACTCAAAGTGGTCACAGCAGTGGGCACCACGGTGGACTCATAGGGATACATCGGGGAACACAGTGTGGACTTAGCGGGAAACAGCGAGACACAGGGTAGAAATAGTGGGACTCAGCGGGGGACACAGGGGGGACACAGCAGTGGACAAAGTGGTACCACACGGGACTCAGTGTGACACAGCGGGACCCAGAGGGTACTCTTCGGAGACACAGCAGGACAAAGCGGGGGACTCAGCGGGACACAGCGGAACACAGCGGGGGACACAGCGGGGTACAGCTGAGACAGAGATGGGCCACAGCGGGACACAGCAGTGACACAGCTGGACACTGCGGGGTACACAGCGGGACACAGCGGGCACACAGCTGGGGACACAGCGGGGACAAAGTGAGACACCACGGGACACAGCGAGATCACAGCGGGAAACAGCGGAACACAGCGGGGGACAAAGCGGGATGAAGCGGGGGACATAGTGGGACACAGCGGCACACAGTGGGGGACACAGCGGGGGACAGCGGAGACAGAGATGGGCCACAGGGGGACACAGCGGTGACATAGCTGGACACAGCGGGGTACACAACGGGACACAGCGGGCACACCGGGCAACAGCGGGACACAGCGGGACACAGAGGGGACACAGTGGGACACAGCGGGACAAAGCGGGTGACACAGCGGGACACAGCGGGGGACACAGTGAGGACACAGCGGGACACAGCCGGGGACACAGCGGGGACACAGCAGTGGACACAGCGGGACACAGCGAGGGACACAGCCGGACACAGCGGGGGAAACAGTGGGGGACACAGTGGGACACGGTGGGACACAGCGGGGGACACATGGGGAACACAGCGGGACACAGTGGGGACACAGCAGGGACACAGCGGGGGACACAGCGGGACACAGCGGGACACAGCGGGGGACACAGCGGGACACAGAGGGGGACACAGTGGGGTACACAGCGGGACACAGCTTGGGACACAGCGGGGACACAGCGGGACACACCGGGGGACAGAGCGAGGACACAGCGGGATAGAGCGGGACACAGCAAGGACCCAGCAGAACATAGCATGGGACACAGTGGCGGACACAGTGGGACACAGCGGGACACAATGGGGGACACAGGGAGGACACAGCGGGACCCATCGGGACCCAGCGTCGATACAGCGGGGACACAGCGGGACACAGCGAGGTACACAACTGGGGACACAACGGGACACAGCGGGGAACACATGGAGGACATAGCGGGACCCAGCCGGACCCAGCGTCGTTACAGCGGGGACACAGCGGGACACAGCAGTGTGCATAGCTGGGGACACAACGGGACACTGCGGGGGACACAGAGAGTACCCAGCGGGACACAGCGGACACAGCGGGGACACTGCGGGAACAGAGTGGGACACAGCGGGGTACACAGTGGGACACAGCTGGACACAGCTAAGGACACAGCGGGGACAAAGCGACAGACATCGGGGGACACAGCGAGGACACAGCGGGACACAGCGGCGACACAGAGGGGACTCAGCGGGACAAAGCGGGGGACACAGCGGGACACAGCGGGACACAGCGGGGGACACCGCGGGGGACAGCGGAGACAGAGAGGGGCGAAAGCTAGACACAGGTGTGACACAGCTGGACACAATGGAGTACACAGCAGGACATAGCCGGGCACACAGCGGGGACACAGCGGGACACAGCAGGGACCGAGCGAGACATAGCGGGACACAGCCGAACACAGCAGGGGGCACAGCGGGACACAGCGGGGGACCCAGCGAGGACACAGCGGGACACAGCGGGTGACACAGCTGGGGACACAGCGGGACACAGCGGGGAACACAGCAAGGACACAGCGGGACACAACAGGACACAGCGTGCATACAGCGGGGACACAGTGTTACACAGCGTGGTACCCAGCTGTGGACACAACGGGACAGAGTGGGGACACAGCGAGACACAGCGGGACACAGCGAGGACACAGCGGGACACATTGGTGACACAGCGGGGGGCACAGCAGGACACAGCAGCGGACACAGCGGGGGACACAGCGGGATACAGCGCGACACAGCGGGGGACACAATGGGGACACAGCAGGACACAGCGGGGGACACAGCGAGGACACAGCGGGACACATTGGTGACACAGCGGGGACACAGCATGACACAGCAGGTCACAGCGGGGGACACAGCGGGACACAGCGGGGGACACAGCAGGGACACAGTGGGACACAGTAGGACACAGCGTGGGACAAAGCGTGAGACAGCAGAGGACACAGCGAGGACACAGCTGGACACAGCGGGGACACAGAGGGGACTCAGCAGGGGACATAGTGGGAAAAAAGCGGGACACCACGGGACACAGTAGGACACAGCGGGACACAGCGGGGACACTGCGGGACACAGCCAGGAGACACAGCGGTGGACAGCGGGGGACAGAGAATGGACACAGTGGGACACAGAGGGGACACAGCTGGACACAGAAGGGTACACAGCGGGACACAGCGGACACACAGCGGGGACAGAGCTGGACACAGAGGGACACAGAGGGGAC
>NW_012306017.1:0-2768 GCF_000151885.1 Dipodomys ordii
TGTGTACCCCTCTGTGTCCCCCATTGTGTCCCTCTGTGCCCCGCTGTGTACTGCTGTGTCCCCCGCTTTGTCCTCGCTGTGTCCCCCGCTGTTTCCCGCTGTGTCCCCCCTGTGTCCCCCACTGTGTCCCGCTGTGTCCTCGCTGTGTTCTCTGCTGTGTCCCGCTGTGTCCCCCGCTATGTCCCCCGCTGTGTTCCGCTGTGTCCCCCGCTGTGTCCTGCTGTGTCCCGCTGTGTCCCGCTCTATCCTTGCTCTGTCCCGCTGTGTCCTGCTGTGTCCTCGTTGTGTCCCCCGCTGTCTCCCGCTCTGTCCCCCGCTGTGTCTCACGCTTTGTCCCTGCTGTGTCCCACTGTGTCCCACTGTGTCCCGCTGTGCCCCCACTATGTCCCGTTGTGTCCACAGATGTGTACCACCCTGTGTAACGCTGTATCCCCGCTGTATCGACGCTGTGTCCATCGGGGTCCCGCTGTGTCCTTGCTGTGTTCCCTGCTGTGTCCCGCTGTGTCCCGTGCTGTGTCCCCGCTGTGTCCTTGCTGTGTCCCCCTCTGTGTCCCGCTGTGTCCCGCTGTGTCCCGCTCTGTCCCTGCTGTGTCCCGCTGTATGCCCATTGTTCCTGCTATGTACACCGTTGTGTCCAGCTGTGTCACCGCTGTGTCCTCGCTGTGTCCCCCGCTGTGTCCCGTTGTGTCCCCAGCTGTGTACCCCGCTGTGTCCCGCTGTGTTCCCGCTGTATCGACACTGTGTGCCGCTGGGTCCCTCTGTGTCCTCGCTGTGTTTCCCGCTGTGTCCCGCTGTGTACCCCTCTGTGTCCCCTGCTGTGTCTCGCTGTGTCCCGTTGTGTCCTCGCTGTGTCCCCCGCTGTGTCCCGCTGTGTCCCCCGATGTGTCCCCCCCCGTGTCCCGCTGTGTCCAACGTTATGTCACGCTGTGTCCCCCGCTGTGACCCGCTGTGTCCCCGCAGGCTCACCGCTGTTTCCTGCTGTGTTTCGCTGTATTCTGTGGTGTCCGGCTTTATCCCCTGCTCTGTCCCCCGCTGAGACCCTCTGTGTCACCACTGTGTCCCGCTTTGTCCTCGCTGAGTCCCCCGCTGACTCCCGCTTTGTCCCCCGCTGTGTCCCACTGTGTCCTCGTTGTGTCCCGCTGTGTCCCCGCTGTATCCCAAGTTGTGTCCCGCTGTGTCCCCCGCTGTATCCCGTTGTGTCCCCAGCTGTGAACCCCGCTGTGTCCCACTGTGTCGCCGCTGTATCGATGCTGTGTCCTGCTGGTTCCCGCTGTGTCCTCCCTGTGTTCCCCGCTGTGTCCCGCTGTGTCCACCGCTGTGTCCCGCTGTGTCTACTGCTGTGTCCACGCTGTACCCCGCTGTGTCTCGCTGTGTCCGATGTGTACCCCTCTGTGTCCCCCGCTGTGTCCCGTTGTGTCCCCAGCTGTGTACTCCGCTGTGTCCCGCTGTGTCCCCGCTGAATCGACGCTGGGTCCCGCTGTGTCCCAGCTGTGTCCCGCTGTGTCCCCCACTGTGTCCCGCTGTGTCCCCGCTGTGTCGCGCTGTGTCACACTGTGTCCCGTGGTGTCCTGCTTTGTCCCCTGCTGTGTCCCCCGCTGAGTCCCGCTGTGTCCCCGATGTGTCCCGCTGTGTCCCGCTGTGTCCCCCGGTGTGTCTCGCTGTGTCCCCCGCTGTGTCCCTGCTGTGTCCCGCTGGGTCCCTTGTGTCACGCTGTGTCCCCCTGTGTCCTCGCTGTGTCCCATGCTGTGTTCCACTGTGTCCTTGCTGTGTCCCCCGATGTGTCACTTTGTGTCCCCAGCTGTGTACCCCGCTGTGTCCCGCTGTGTACCCGCTTTATCGACGCTGTGTCCCGCTGGGTCCCGCTGTGTCCTCGCTGTGTTCCCCGCTGTGTCCCACTGTGTATCCCTCTGTGTCCCCCTCTGTGTCCCGCTTTGTCCCCCGGTGTGTCCCGCTGTGTCTCGCTGGGTCCCCCGCTGTGTCCCTGCTGTGTCCCCGCTGTGTTTCTCTGTGTCCTCGTTGTGTCCCCCGCTGTGTCCCGTTGTGACGCCAGCTGTTTATGCTGCTGTGTCCCGCTATGTCCCCGTTGCATCGACGCTGTGTCCCGCTGGGTCCCGTTGTGTCCTCTCTGTGTTCCCCATTGTGTCCTGATGTGTACCCCTCTGTGTCCCCCGCTGTGTCCCGTTGTGTCCCCAGCTGTGTACTCCGTTGTGTCCCACTGTGTTCCCGCTGAATCGATGCTGTGTCCTGCTGGGTCCTGCTGTGTCCTGGCTGTGTCCCCCACTGTGTCCCACTGTGTCCACCTCTGTGTCTCGCTGTGTCTACTGCTGTGTCCCTGCTGTGTCTTGCTGTGTCCCGCTGTGTCCCGCTGTGTCCTCACTGTGTCCCACGCTGTGTTCCGCTGTGTCCTCGCTGTGTCCCCCGATGTGTCCCTTTGTGTCCCCAGCTGTGTACCCCGCTGTGTCCCGCTGTGTCCCCGCTTTATCGACGCTGTGTCCCGCTGGGTCCCGCTGTGTCCTCGCTGTGTTCCCCACTGTGTCCCAATGTGTACCCCTCTGTGTCCCCCTCTGTGTCCCCTGCTGTGTCCCGCTGTGTTCCGCTGTGTACTGCTGTGGCCGCCGATGATTTCCGCTGTGTCCCCACTGTGTCCCGCTGTGTCCCGCTGTGTCCCCCAGTGTGTCCCGCTGTGTCTACTGCTGTGTCCCTGCTGTGTCTCAATGTGTCCCGCTGTGTCCCGCTGTGTCCTCACTGAGTGCCATGCTGTGTTCTGA
>NW_012306018.1:0-2768 GCF_000151885.1 Dipodomys ordii
CAGTGGACACAGAGGGACACATCAGGGACACAGCGGGAAACAGCGGGACACAGCGGGGGACACAGCGGAACACAGCGGGGACACAGCGGAGGACACAGCGGGGATAGAGCGGGGGACACAGCGGGTGACAGAGCGGGTGACACAGCTGGACACAGTGGGACACATAAGGGACACAGCGGGACACAACGGGGACACAGCGGTGACACAGCTGGACACAGCGGGGACACAACGGGACTCAGCGGGGCCACAGCAGGGGACACAGTGGGACACAGCTGGACACAGCGGAACACAGCGGGAGACACAGCAGGGGACACCGGGGACACACCGGGGCACACAGCGGGGGACAAGTGGGAAACAGCATGGACACAGAGGGGACACAGCGGGACACAGCGGGGGACTCAGCGGGGGACAGAGCGGGTGACACAGCTGGACACAGTGGGACACATAAGGGACACAGCGGGACACAACGGGGACACAGCGGTGACACAGCCGGACACAGCGGGAACACAACGGGACTCAGCGGGGCCACAGCAGGGGACACAGTGGGACACAGCTGGACACAGCGGAACACAGCGGGAGACACAGCAGGGGACAGCGGGGACACACAGGGGGACACAGCGGGGGACACAGCGAAACACAGCAGCGACACAGCGGGACACAGCGGGGGACAAAGTGGGACCAGGGGGGGACATAACGTGGGACACAGCGGGGACAGAGCGGGACACCGCAGAAGACACAGCGGGGACACAGCGGAAACATAGCGGGAGACACAGCGGGGCACACAGCTGGACACAGCGGGACACAGCAGGGATTTGGTGGGACACAACGGGGACACAGCAGTGACACAGTGGGACACAGCGGGGACACAGCAGGGACACAGCGGGGGACACAGCGGAACACAGCGGGGACACAGTGGAGGACACAGCGGGCATACAGCGGGGCACACAGAGGGGGACACAGCGGATGACACAGCTCGACACAGCAGGACACAGCAGGGACACAGCAGGACACAACGGGGACACAGAGGTGACACAGCGGGACACAGTGGGGACACAACGGGACTCAGCGGCGCCACAGCAGGGGACACAGTGGGACACAGCTGGACACAGCGGAACACAGCGGGAGACACAGCAGGGGACAGCGGGGACACACAGGGGGACACAGCGGGGGACACAGCGGAACACAGCAGCGACACAGCGGGACACAGCGGGGGACAAAGTGGGACCAGGGGGGGACATAACGTGGGACACAGCGGGGACAGAGCGGGACACCGCAGAAGACACAGCGGGGACACAGCGGAAACATAGCGGGAGACACAGCGGGGCACACAGCTGGACACAGCCGGACACAGCAGGGATTCAGCGGGACACAGCGGGGACACAGCAGTGACACAGCGGGACACAGCGGGGACACAGCAGGGACACAGCGGGACACAGCGGGGGACACAGCGGGACACAGAGGAGTACACAGAGGGACACAGTGGGGAACACAGAGGGACACAGCGGGACACAGAGGGTACAGCGGGGACACAGAAGTGGACAGCGGGGACCCACCAGGGGACAACGGGGACACAGCGGGATACAGCGGGGGACACAGCGGGGGACACAGCGGGACACAGCAGGGGACAAGCGAGGACAGAGCGGGACACAGCGGGACACCGCAGGGACACATCAGGGACACAGCAGTGGACACAGAGGGACACAGAGGGGGACACAGCGGGACACAGCGGGTCACAGCGGGGGACACAGGGGAACACAACGGGGACACAGCGGGGACACACGGGGAACACAGCGGGAAACAGTGGTGGACACAGCGGGGACACAGTGGGGGACAAAATGGGACCCAGGGGGGGACATAACGTGGGACACAGCGGGGACACAGCGGGACACCGTGGAGGACACAGCGGAGACACAGCGGAAACACAGCGGGGGACACAGCGGGGCACACAGCTGGACACAGCGGGACACACCAGGGACTCAGCGGGACACAGCGGGGACACAGTAGTGACACAGCAGGACACAGCGGGGACACAGAGGGACTCAGCGGGGTCACAGCGGGGGACACAGCCGGGACACAGCAGGGGACACAGCGGAACAGAGAGGGGACACAGAGGGGGACACAGCAGGACTCAGCGGGACACAGCGGGGGGACACAGCGGGACAAAGCTGGGGACACAGCAGGGACACAGCGGGACACAGCGGCGGACACAGCGATACACAGTGGGACATAGCGGGGGACAAAGCAGGACACAGCGGGGGACACAGCGAGACACAGCGGGGGACACAACGGGGACACAGCGATGTCACAGTGGGGAATTCAGCGGGAACACAGCGGGACATAGCGGGACAAAGCGGGGGACACAACAGGACACAGCAGGGGACATGCGAGGACACAGCGGGACACAGCGGGGACACAGCGGGGACACAGCAGGGAGACAGCAGGGGACACAGCGAGATAGAGCGGGGACACAGAGGGGGACACAGCGGCACTCAGGGGCACACAGAGGTGGACACAGCGGGACACAACGGGGGATATAGCGGGGACACAGCGGGACAAAGCGGCGGACACAGGGATACACAGCGGGACATAGCGCGGGACACAGTGGGACATAGCGGGGGACACAGAGAGGGACACAGTGGGATACAGCAGGGACACAGCGGGACACAGCGGGAGACAGAGCGGGACACAGCGGGGGACAGAGTGGGGGACAGCGGGGACACAGCGGGACACAGCGGGGGACACAACAGGGACACAACGTGAACACAGCG
>NW_012306019.1:0-2768 GCF_000151885.1 Dipodomys ordii
GGAGAAGAAGAAGAAGAAGAAGAAGAAGAAGATGTAGAAGAAGAAGAAGAAGAAGAAGGAGGAGGAGGAGGAGGTGGAGGAGGAGGAGGTGGAGGAGGAGGAGGAGAAGGAGAACAAAAGGAGAAGCAGTAGAAGCAGAAGAAACAGAAGCAGAGAATCAGAAGCAGAAGAAAAATAATAAGCAAAAGAAGCAGAATCAGAGGGAGAAGCAGAAGAAGGAGAAGGAGCAGAAGGAGAAGGAGAAGCAGAAGCAGAATCAGAAGAAGAAGCAGAAGAAGGAGAAGAAGAAGCAGAAGAAGCAGCCGAAGGAGAAGCAGAAGCAGAAGAAGATGCAGAAGGAGAAGCAGGAGAAGCAGAAGAAGCAGAAGCAGAAGGAGAAACAGAAGTAGGAGAAGGAGAAGGAGAAGGAAGGGCAGCAGAAGCAATAGGAGAAGCAGAAGGAGAAGCAGAAGCAGAATGAGAAGCAAAAAGAGAAGCAGTAGAAGCAGAAAAACCAGGAGAAGCAGAAGAAAGAGAAGAAGAAGAAGAAGAAGAAGAAGAAGAAGAAGAAGAAGAAGAAGAAGAAGAAGAAGAAGAAGAAGAAGAAGAAGAAGAAGAAGAAGAAGAAGAAGAAGAAGAAGAAGGAGAAGCATAAGGAGAAGCAGTAGATGCAGGAGAAGCAGAAGAAATAGAATAAGCAAAAGGAGCAGAAGCAGAAGCAGTGGGAGAAGCAGAAGAAGGAGAAGGAGAAGCAGAAGGAGAAGCAGAAGCAGAAAGAGAAGCAGAAACAGAAGGAGAACAAAAGGAGAAGCAGGAGAATCAGAAGAAGCAGAAGTAGAAACAGAAAGAGAAGTAGAAGAAGGAGAAGCAGAAGTAGAATCAGAAGAAACAGAAGAAGAAGAAGAAACAGAAGCAAAAGAAACAGAAGAAGGAGAAGAGCAGAAGCAGAAGCAGAAGGAATAGCAGAAGCAGAAGGAGGAGCAGAAAGAGAAGCAGGAGGAGCTGAACAAGCAGGAGAAGCAGAAGCAGAAGAAACAGGAGAAGCCGAAGAAGCAGAAGCAGAATCTGAAGCGGAAGGAGAAACAGAAGAAGCACAATCTGAAGCAGAAGCAGAAGAAACAGAAAGAGTAGAATAAGCAGAAGCAGAAGCACCAGGAGAAGCAGAAGAAGAAGAAGAAGGAGAAGGCGAAAGAGAAGGATTAGGAGTAGGAGAAGCAAAAGGATAAGCAGAAGCAGAAAGAGACGCAGAAGGAGAAGCAGCACGAGAAGTAGGAGTAGCAGGAAAAGAAGAAGCAGGAGAAGCAGAAGAAACAGAAGGCGCAGAAGCAGAATGAGAAGCAGAAGGAGAAATTGAAGCAGAAGCAGAAGCAGAAGGAGAAGCAGAAGCAGAAGAAGAAGCAGAAGAAGGAGAAGGACAAGGAGAAGGAGAAAGAGAAGCAGAAAGAGAAGCAGAACGAGAAGCAGGAGAAGCAGAAGCTGGAGAAGCCGAAGCAGAAGAAACAGAAGAATGGGAAGAAGCAGAAGGAGAAGGAGAAGCAGAAACAGAAGGAAAAGCAGAAAGAGAAGCAGGAGAAGCAGAAGAAGCAGCAGCAGGAGAAGCAGAAGCAGAAGAATCCGAAAAAGCAAAAGCAGAATCTGAAGCAGAAGGAGAAGCAGGAGAAGCAGAAAAGCAGAATCTGGAGAAGCAGAAGGAGAAGCAGAAGCACAAAGAGAAGCAAAAGCAGAAGGAGAAGTAGAAGAAACAGAAGAAGCAGAGGCAGTATCAGAAGAAGCAGATGATTCAGAAGCAGAAGGAGAAGCAGAAGGAAAAGCAGAAGAAGTAGAAGGAGAAGCAGAAGGAGAAACAGGAGTAGAAGCAGAAAGAGAAGCAGAAGAAGGAGCAGTAGAAGGAAAAGCGGCAGGAGAAACAGAAAGAGCAGCAGAATGAGAAGCAGGAAATGCAGAAACAGGAGAAGAACAAGCAGAAGAAACAGGAGAAGGACAAGAAGCAGAAGCAGAAGGAGAAGCAGAAAGAGAAGGAGGGGAAGCAGAAGCAGGAGAAGCAGAAGCATAAGAATCCGAAGAAGCAGAAGCGGAACCTGAAGCAGAAGGAGAAGCAGGAGAAGCAGAAGAAGCAGAATCTTTAGAAGGAGAATGAGAAGCAGAAGGTGAAGCAGAAGCAGAAAGAGAATCAAAAGCAGAAGGAGAAGCAGAAGAAACAGAAGAAGTAGAAGCAGTAGCAGTTGTAGCAGAAGCAGTAGGAAAAGCAGAAGGAAAAGAAGAAGAACAAGAAGGAGAAGGAGAAACAGAAGGAGAAACAGAAGGAGAAGCAGAAAGAGAAGCAGGTAAAGCAGAAGAAGAAGAAGCAGAAGGAGAATCAGAAGGAGAAGCAGAAGAAGGAGAAGGAGAAGCAAAAGCAGAAGAAGATGAAGAAGGAGAAGCAGAAGAAGCAGAAGCAGAAGGAGAAGCAGGAAAAGCAGAAGAAGCAGAAACAAAAGGTGAAGCAAAAGAAGGAGAAGGAGAAGCAGAGGCAGAAGAAGAAGCATAAGGACAAGCACAAGCAGAAGAAGATGCAGAAGGAGAAGCAGGAGAAGCAGAAGAAGCAGAAGTTGAAAGAGAAGCAGAATTAGGAGAAGGAGAAGGAGGAGAAGCAGAAGCAGAAGGAGAAGCAGAATGAGAAGCAGAAAGAGAAGCAGGAGGAGGACAAGAATCAGGAGAAGCCGAAAGAGAAGAAGCAGAAACAGAAGCAGAAGGAGAAGCAGCAGAAGAAGTAGAACCAGAAATACAGGCATGAGAAACAGAAGAAGCAG
>NW_012306020.1:0-2768 GCF_000151885.1 Dipodomys ordii
TCTGTCCCCCGCTGTGACCCTGCTGTGTCTCCGCTGTGTCACGCTGTGTCCTGCTGTGTCCCGTTGTGTCCCGCTGTAACCCTGCTGAGTCCCCCTGTGTCCCCGCTGTGTCCTGTTGTGTCGTCGCTCTGTCCTCCGCTGTGTCCTGCTGTGTCCTCTGCTGTCTCCTGCTGTGTCAATCTGTGTCCCGCTGTATCCCTCTGTGACCCTGCTGAGTCCCCGCTGTGTCCAACCCTGTGTCCCGCTCTGTCCCCTGCTGTGTCCTGCTGTGTCCCACTGTGTCCTGCTGTGTCCCGCAGTGTCCCCGCTGTGTCCCCGCTGTGTCCCGCTGTGTCCCCCGCTGTGTCCCTGCAGGTTTACCGCTGTTTCACGTTGTGTCCCGCAGTGTTCCGTGGTGTCCCGCTTTGTCCCCCGCAGTGGCCCCCCCTGAGCCACCTCTGTGTCCCTGCTGTGTCCCGCTGTGTCCTCGCTGTGTCCGCCTCTGTCTCCCGCTCTGTCCACCGCTGTGTCTCACGCTTTGTCCCCGCTGTGTCCCGCTGTGTCCCGCAGTGTCCCCAGCTGTGTCCCGCTGTGTCACCGCTGTCCCCCTTTGTCCTCGCTGTGTCCCCCGCTGTGTCCCGCTTTGTCCCTGCTGTGTACCCCGCTGTGTCCCTCTGTTTCCCCGGCTGTGTCTCGCTGTGTCCCCTGCTGTGTCCCCACTGTGTCACACTGTGTTTCGCTGTGTCCGGCTGTGTCCTCGCTCTGTCTCCCTCAGTGTCCAGCTGTGTCCTCCCTGTGTCCCCAGCTGTGTCCCGCTGAGTCCCCTGCTGTGTCCCACTGTGTCACGCTCTGTCCCCTCTGTGTCCCTCTGTGTCCAGCTCTGTCCCTGTTTTGAGTCCGCTGTGCCCCGCTGTGTACCCTTCTGTGTCCAGCTGTGTCCCCTCTGTGTCCCGCTGTGTCCCTTCTCTGTCCCCCGCTGTCCACCGCTGTGTCCCCCGGCTGTGTCCCGCAGTGTCCCCGCTGTGCCCCGCTGTGTCCTACTGTGTCCCGTGGTGTCCCGCTTTTTCCCTTCTATGTCCCCTGCTGAGTCCTCTCTGTGTCCCCGCTGTGTCCAGCTGTGTCCTCGCTGTGTCCTCCGCTATCTCCCGCTTTGTCCCACGCTGTGTCCTACTGTGTCCCACTGTGTCCCTGTTGTGTCCCCCGCTGTGTCCCGCTGTGTCCCCCGCTGTGTCCTGCTGGGTCCCGCTGTGTCCCCGCTGTGTCCCTGCAGTGTCTGGCTGTGTCCCCCGCTGTGTCCCGCTGGGTCCCCCGCTGTGTCCCGCTGTGTCCCCGCAGGTTCACCGCTGTTTCACGCTGTGTCCTGCTGTGTTCCGTGGTGTCCCGCTTTGTTCCCCGCTGTGTCCCGCTGTGTCCACTGCTGGGTCCCCGCTTGGTCCCGCTGTGTCTCGCTGTTTCCCGCTGTGTCCTCGCTTTGTCCCGCTGTGTCCTCCCTGTGTCCCCCGCTGTATCCCGCTGTGTCCCCCACTGTGCCCCGCAGTGTCCCACTGTGTCCCGCTGTGTCCTCGCTGTGTCCCACTGTGTCCCCGCTGTTTCCCTGCTGGGTCCTGCTGGGTCCCGCTGGGTCCCGCTGGGTCCCCCGCTTTGTCCTGCTGTGTCCCCACAGTGTCCCCGCTGTGTCCCGCTGTGTCCTCGCTGTGTCAAACTGTGTCCCCCCTGTTTCCCCGCTGGGTCCTGCTGTGTCCCGCTGGGTCCCCTGCTTTGTCCCGTTGTGTCCCCGCAGTGTCCCCGCAGTGTCCCGCTGTGTCCCACTGTGTCCTGTGGTGTCCCGCTTTGTCCCCCGCTATGTCCACTGCTGCGTCCCCTCTGTGTCCCCGCTGTGTCCCGCTGTGTCCCCCGCTGTGTCCCGCTGTGTCCCCCGCTGTGTCCTGCTGTGTCCCACTGTGTCCTGCTGTGTCCCGCAGTGTCCCCGCTGTGTCCCCGCTGTGTCCCGCTGTGTCCCCCGCTGTGTCCCCGCGGGTTCACCGCTGTTTCACGCTGTGTCCCGCAGTGTTCCGGGGTGTCCCGCTTTGTCCCCCGCTGTGGCCCCCCCTGAGCCACCTCTGTGTCCCCGCTGTGTCCCGCTGTGTCCTCGCTGTGTCCGCCTCTGTCTCCCGCTCTGTCCACCGCTGTGTCTCACGCTTTGTCCCCGCTGGGTCCCACTGTGTCCTGCTCTGTTCCCCACTGTGTCCCCCGCTGAGTCCTCTATGTGTCGCCGCTGTGTCCCGCTGTGTCCTCGCTGTGTCCCCTGCTATCTCCCGCTTTGTCCCACGCTGTGTCCTGCTGTGTCCCGCTATGTCCTCGCTGTGTCCCCCGCTGTGTCCTGCTGTGTTCCTGCTGTGTCCCAATATGTGTCCCGCTGTGTGCCCCGCTGTGTCCTGCTGGGTCCCGCTGTGTCCCCGCTGTGTCCCCGCTGTGTCCTCGCTGTGTTCCCCGCTGTGTCCCGCTGTGTCCCCGCTGTGTCCCGCTGTGTCTACTGCTGTGTCCCCACTGTGTCCCTCTGTGTCTCGCTGTGTCCCGCTGTGTCCTCGCTGTTTCCCCCGCTGTGTTCTGCTGTGTCCTCGCTGTGTCCCCCGCTGTGTCCCGTTGTGTACCCAGCTGTGTACCCCGCTGTGTCCCGCTGTGTCCCCGCTGTATCGACGCTGTGTCCCGCTTGGTCCCGCTGTGTCCTCGCTGTGTTCCCCACAGTGTCCCGCTATTTACTCCTCTGTGTCCCCCGCTGTGTCGCGCTGTGTCCTGCTGTGTACTGCTGT
>NW_012306021.1:0-2767 GCF_000151885.1 Dipodomys ordii
TCTCCTTCTGCTCTTCCTACTCCTAATCCTTCTCTTTCTGCTTCTCCTTCTTCTTCTTCTGCTTCTCGTTCTGCTTCTGCTTCTGCTTCTTCTGCTTGTTCTGTTTCTTCTGCTTCAGGTCCTGCTTCTGCTTCTTCAGCTTCTTCTGTTTCTTCTGCTTCTGCTTCTCCTGCTACTGCTTCTTCTCCTTCTCTTTCTGCTTCTCCTTCTGCTTCTGCTTCTCCTTCTGCTCCTTCTCCTTCTTCTGTTTCTTCTTCTTCTTCTTCTGCTTCTCCCGCTTCTGCTTCTCCTTCCTTTCCTATGCTTCTGCTTCTCCTTCTCCTTCTTCTGTTTCTCTTTCTGCTTCTGCTTCTTCTGATTCTCCAACTAATCCTTCTTCTTCTCCTTCTGTTTCTGCTTCTCTTTCTGCTTCTCCATCTCCTTCTGCTTCACTTTCTGCTGCTCCTTCTCCTTCTTCTGTTTCTCCCTCTGCTTCTGCTTCTGCTTCTTATGTTTCTACTTGTTCTTTTGCTTCTGCTTCTCCTTCTGCTTCTTATGCTTCTACTGGTTCTTCTTCTGCTTCTGCTTTTTCTGCTTCTACTTCTCTTTCTGCTTCTGCTTCTCCTGCTTGTTTTTCTGCTTGTTCTGTTGCTTCTCCTTCTGCTGCTTCTTCTACTTCTCCTTCTGCTTCTCTTTTTGCTTCTCTTTCTGCTTCTGCTTCTTCTGTTTCTCCTGCCTGAATTTCTGGTTCTACTTGTTCTGCTGCTTCTCCTTCTGCTTCTGCTTCTACTTCTGCTTCTGTTAGTGCTTCTTCTGCTTCTTCTCTTTCGGCTTCTCCTGCTTCTGCTTCTTGTGCTTCTCCTGCTTCTCTTTCTGCTTCTCATTCCGCTTCTGCTTCTCCTTTTGCTTCTGCTTCTCCTCCTTCTCCTTCTCCTACTTCTGCTTCTCCTTCAACTTCTGCTTCTTCTGCTTCTCCTGCTTCTCCTTCTGCATCTCCTTCTGCTTGTGCTTGTGCTTATGCTTCGTCTTCTGCCTCTGCTTCTCCTTCTCCTTCTTTTGCTTCTCCTTTTGCTTTGGCTTCTTCTGCTTTTCCTTCTTCTCCTACTGCTTCTGCTTCTTCTGCTTCTCCTGCTTCTCCTTCTGCATCTTCTTCTGCTTCTCCTTCTCCTTCTTCTCCTTCTCCTTCTGATTCTCCTTCTGCTTCTTCTTCTTCTGCTTTACCTGCTTCTCTATCAGCTTCTCCCTCTGCTTTTCATTCAGCTTCTGCATCTGCTTTTCCTTCTACTTCTGCTACAACTGCTACTGCTTCTACTTCTTCTGTTTCTTCTGCTTCTCCTTCTGCTTTTGATTCTCTTTCTGCTTCTGCTTCTCCTTCTGCTTCTCCTTCTGCTTCTCCAGATTCTGATTCTTCTGCTTCTCCTGCTTCTCCTTCTGCTTCAGGTTCTGCTTCTGCTTCTTCGGATTCTTATGCTTCTGCTTCTCCTGCTTCTGCTTCTTCTGCTTCCCCTCCTTCTCTTTCTGCTTCTCCTTCTGCTTCTGCTTCTTGTCCTTCTCCTGTTTCTTCTGCTTCTGCTTCTCCTGTTTCTGCATCTCCTGCTTCTCCTTCTGCTTTTCTTTCTGCTTCTCTTTCTGCTTCTCCTTCTGTTTCTCCTTCTCCTTCTCCTTCTCGTTCTTCTGCTTTTCCTTCTGCTTCTCCTTCTGCTTCTACATCTTCTGCTACTGCCTCTGCTTCTTCTGTATCTTCTGCTTCTCCTTATGCTTCTCCTTCTGCTTTTGCCTCTCTTTCTGCTTCTGCTTCTCCTTCTGCTTCTCCAGATTCTGCTTCTTCTGCTTCTCCTGTATCCTCTTATGCTTCAGGTTCTGCTTCTGTTTCTTCGGCTTCTTCTGCTTCTGCTACTCCTGCTGCTGCTTCTTCTGCTGCTCCTGCTTCTATTTCTGCTTTTCCTTCTGTTTCTGCTTCTCCTTCTGCTTCTGCTTCTTCTGCTTCTTATGTTTCTTCTGCTTCTGCTTCTCCTGCTTCTGCTTCTCCTGCTTCTCGTTGTGCTTCTCTTTCTGCTTCTCTTTCTGCTTCTCCTTCTCCTTCTCCTTCTTCTGCTTCTCCTTTTGCTTCTCCTTCTCCTTCTGCTTCAATTTCTCCTTCTGCTTCTCATTCTGCTTCTGCGTCTTCTGTTTCTTCTGCTTCTCTTGCTTATGCTTCTCCTGCTTCTCCTACTTCTCGTGCTGCTTCTCCTTCTGCGTCTCTTTCTGCTTCTGCTTATCCTTTTGCTTCTCCTACTCCTAATCCTTCTCTTTCGCCTTCTCCTTCTTGTTCTTCTGCTTCTCCTGGTGCTTCTGCTTCTGCTTATTCTACTATTTCTGTTTCTTCTGCTTCTGCTTCAGATTGTGCTTCTTCTGTTTCTCCTTCTGCTTCAGATTCTGCTTCTGCTTCGTCGGGTTCTCCTGTTTCTTCTGCTTCTGCTTCTCCTGCTTCTTCTGGTTCTCCTGCTTCTCTTTCTGCTTCTCCTTCTGCTTCTGCTTCTCCTTCTGCTTCTGCTTCTGCTCTTCTCCTTCTTCTGTTTCTTTTGCTTCTGTTTCTTCTGCTTCTTCTTCATCTGTTTCTTCGGATTCTACTTCTGCTTCTCCTTCTTCTCCTTCTCATTCTGCTTCTTCTGATTCTCCTGCTTCTCCTTCAAGTTCTCCTTCTGTTTCTGCTTCTCTTTCTGCTTCTGATTCACCATCAGAAGCTCCATCTCCTTCTCCTTCTTATGCTTCTCTCACTGCTTCAGCATCTGCTTCTTTAGCTTATTCA
>NW_012306022.1:0-2767 GCF_000151885.1 Dipodomys ordii
TTCTAGTCTTTCTCCAGTTCATCTACATCTACTTCTCCTATTTCTGCATCTCCTTCTCATCTTCTACTTCTCCTTCAGATACTCCCTCTACATCTTCATCTGCAGCTTTACCTGCTTATCTTACTGCTTCTCCTTCTACTTCTCCTTCTATTTCTCCTTCTCCTTCTTATTCTTCTGCTTTTCCTTCAGCTTCTCCTTCTACTTCAGCTACAACTGCTACTGCTTCTACTTCTTCTGTTTCTTCTGCTTCTCCTTCTGCTTATGAATCTCTTTCTGCTTCTGCTTCTCATCCTGCTTCTCCAGATTCTGCTTCTTCTGCTTCTCCAGCATCTCTTTCTGCTTCAGGTTCTGCTTCTACTTCTTCGAATTCTTATGCTTCTGCTTCTCCTGCTTCTGCTTCTTCTGCTGCTTCTGCTTCTTGTCTTTCTCCTGATACTTCTACTTCTGCTTCTCCTGTTTCTGCATCTCCTGCTTCTCCTTCTGCTGCTCTTTCTGCTTCTCCTACTGCTTTTCCGTCTCCTGCTCCTTCTTCTGCTTCTCTTTCTGCTTCTCCTTCTGTTTCTCCTTCTCCTTCTCGTTCTTCTGCTTTTCCTTGTGCTTCTCCTTCTGCATCTGCATCTTCTGCTTCTTCGGCTACTGCCTCTGCTTCTTCTGTGTCTTCTGCTTCTCTTCTGCTTCTCCTTCTGCTTTTGCTTCTCTTTCTGCTTCTGCTTCTCCTTCTGGTTCTCCTTCTTCTTCTCCAGATTCTGCTTCTTCTGCTTCTCCTTCTTCTTCAGGTTCTGCTTCTGCTTCTTCGGCTTCTTCTGCTTCTGCTTCTCCTGCTGCTGCTTCTTCTGCTTCTCCTGCTTCTCTTTCTGCTTTACTTCTCTTTCTGCTACTCCTTCTGCTTCTGCTTCTTCTCCTTCTTCTGTTTCTTTTGCTTCTGGTTCTCCTGCTTCTGCTTCTCCTGCTTCTCGTTCTGCTTCTCTTTCGGCTTCTCCTTCTCCTTCTCCTCCTTCTGCTTCTCCTTCTGCTTCTCTTTCTGCTTCTGCTTCTTCTGATTCTCCAACTAATCCTTCTTATTCTCCTTATGTTTCTGCTTCTCTTTCTGCTTCTCCATCTCCTTCTGCTTCTTATTCTGCTGCTCCTTCTCCTCCTTCTGTTTTTCCCTCTGCTTCTGCTTCTGCTTCTTATTCTTCTTCTTGTTCTTCTGCTTCTGCTTCTCCTGCTTCTGCTTCTTATGCTTCTACTGCTTCTTCTTCTGCCTCTGCTTCTTCTGCTTCTACTTCTCTTTCTGCTTCGGCTTCTCCTGCTTGTTTTTCTGCTTCTTCTGCTGCTTCTCCTTCTGCTGCTTCTTCTACTTCTCCTTCTGCTTCTCTTTTTGCTTCTCTTTCTGCTTCTGCTTCTTCTGTTTCTCCTGCCTGAATTTCTGGTTCTACTTGTTCTGCTGCCTCTCCTTCTGCTTCTGCTTCTACTTCTGCTTCTGTTTCTGCTTCTTCTGCTTCTTCTCTTTCGGCTTCTCCTGCTTCTGCTTGTGCTTCTCCTGCTTCTCTTTCTGCTTCTCATTCCGCTTCTACTTTTCCTTCTGCTTCTACTTCTCCTCCTTCTCCTTCTCCTACTTCTGCTTCTCTTTCATCTTCTGCTTCTTCTGCTTCTCCTGCTTCTCTTTCTGCATCTCCTTCTGCTTGTGCTTGTCCTTATGCTTCTTCTTCTGCTTCTGCTTCTCCTTCTCCTTATTTTGCTTCTCCATTTGCTTCTGCTTCTTCTGCTTTTCCTGCTTCTCCTTCTGCTTCTTCTGCTTCTCCTGCTTCTCCTTCTGCATCTTCTTCTGCTTCTGCTTCTCCTTCTCCTTCTTCTGCTTCTCCTTCTGATTTTCCCTCTGCTTCTTCTTCTTCTGCTTTACCTGCTTCTCTTTCTGCTTCTCCTTCTGCTTCTCCTTTTGTTTCTCATTCTCCTTCTTTTTCTTCTGCTTTTCCTTCGGCTTCTCCTTCTGCTTCAGCTACAACTGCTACTGCTTCTACTTCTTCTGTTTCTTCTGCTTCTCCTTCTCCTTTTGATTCTCTTTCTGCTTCTGCTTCTCATTGTGCTTCTCCAGGTTCTGCTTCTTCTGGTTCTCCTGCTTCTCCTTCTGCTTCAGGTTCTGCTTCTGCTTCTTCAGATTCTTATGCTTCTGCTTCTCCTGCTTCTGCTTCTTCTGCTTCCCCTCCTTCTCTTTCTGCTTCTCCTCCTGTTTCTGCTTCTCCTTCTGCTTCTGCTTCTTGTCCTTCTCCTGATACTTCTACTTCTGCTTCTCCTGTTTCTGCATCTCTTGCTTCTCCTTCTGCTGCTCTTTCTGCTTCTCCTACTGCTTTTCCGTCTCCTGCTCCTTCTTCTGCTTCTCTTTCTGCTTCTCCTTCTGTTTCTCCTTCTCCTTCTCGTTCTTCTGCTTTTCCTTGTGCGTCTCCTTCTGCATCTGCATCTTCTGCTTCTTCTGCTACTGCCTCTGCTTCTTCTTTTTCTTCTGCTTCTCCTTCTGCTTCTCCTTCTGCTTTTGCTTCTCTTTCTGCTTCTGCTTCTCCTTCTGGTTCTCCTTCTGCTTCTCCAGATTCTGCTTCTTCTGCTTCTCCTGCTTCTCCTTCTGCTTCAGGTTCTGCTTCTGCTTCTTCGGCTTCTTCTGCTTCTGCTTCTCCTGCTGCTGCTTCTTCTGCTCCTCCTGCTTCTCTTTCTGCTTTTCCTTCTGTTTCTGCTACTCCTTCTGCTTCTGTTTCTTCTCCTTCTTCTGTTTCTTTTGCTTCTTGTTCTCCTGCTT
>NW_012306023.1:0-2767 GCF_000151885.1 Dipodomys ordii
TCTACTTCTACTTCTCTTTCTGCTTCTGCTTCTCCTGCTTGTTTTTCTGCTTCTTCTGCTGCTTCTCCTTCTGCTGCTTCTTCTACTTCTCCTTCTGCTTCTCTTTTTGCTTCTCCTTCTGCTTCTGCTTCTGCTTCTTCTGTTTCTCCTGCCTGAATTTCTGGTTCTACTTCTTCTGCTGCTTCTCCTTCTGCTTCTGCTTCTGTTTCTGCTTCTTCTGCTTCTACTCTTTCGGCTTCTCCTGCTTCTGCTTATTGTGCTTCTCCTGTTTCTTTTTCTGCTTCTCATTCCTCTTCTGCTTCTCCTTCTGCTTCTGCTTCTCCTTCTGCTTCTCCTTCTGCTTTTGCTTCTGTTTCTGCTTCAGCTTCTCCTTCTGCTTCTCCAGATTCTGCTTCTTCTGCTTCTCCTGCTTTTCCTTCTGCTTCAGATTCTGCTTCTGGTTCTTCGGCTTCTTCTGCTTCTCCTTCAGCTTCTGCTTCTTCTGTTTCTCCTGCTTCTCCTTCTGCATCTCCTTCTGCTTGTGCTTGTCCTTATGCTCCTTCTTCTTCTTCTTCTCCTTCTCCTTCTTTTGCTTCTGCTTCTTCTGCTTTTCCTGCTTCTCCTTCTGCTTCTGCTTCTTCTGCTTCTCCTGCTTCTCCTGCATCTTCTTCTGCTTCTGCTTCTCCTTCTCCTTCTTCTGCTTCTCCTTCTGATTCTCCTTGTGCTTCTTCTTCTTCTGCTTTACCTGCTTCTCTTTCTGCTTCTCCTTCTGCTTCTCCTTCTGTTTCTCCTTCTCCTTCTTGTTCTTCTGCTTTTCCTTCGGCTTCTCCTTCTGCTTCTGCTACAACGGCTACTGCTTCTATTCTTCTGTTTCTTCTGTTTCTCCTTCTGCTTTTGATTCTCTTTCTGCTTCTGCTTCTCCTTCTGCTTCTCATTCTGCTTCTCCAGATTCTGCTTCTTCTGCTTCTCCTGCTTCTCCTTCTGCTTCAGGTTCTGCTTCTGCTTCTTCGGATTCTTATGCTTCTGCTTCTCCTGCTTCTGCTTGTTCTGCTTCCCCACCTTCTCTTTCTGCTTCTCCTTCTGTTTCTGCTTCTCCTTCTGCTTCTGCTTCTTGTCCTTCTCCTGTTTCTTCTGCTTCTGCTTCTCCTGTTTCTGCATCTCCTGCTTCTCCTTCTGCTGCTCTTTCTGCTTCTGCTGCTGCTTTTCCTTCTCCTGGTCCTTCTTCTTCTTCTCTTTCTGCTTCTCCTTCTGTTTCTCCTTCTCCTTCTCGTTCTTCTGCTTTTCCTTCTGCTTCTCCTTCTGCTTCTCCAGATTCTGCTTCTTCTGCTTCTACTGCTTCTCCTTCTGCTTCAGGTTCTGCTTCTGCTTCTTCGGCTTCTTCTGCTTCTGCTTCTCCTGCTTCTGCTTCTTCTCCTTCTTCTGTTTCTTCCGCTTCTGCTTCTCCTGCTTCTCCTTCTCCTGCTTCTCGTTCTGCTTCTTTTTCTGCTTCTCATTCTCCTTCTTCTGCTTATCCTTCTGCTTCTGCTTCTCCTTCTGCTTCTGCTTCAATTTCTCCTTGTGATTCTCATTCTGCTTATGCGTCTTCTGTTCTTCTGCTTCTCCTGCTTCTCCTACTGCTCGTGCTGCTTCTCCTTCTGCGTCTCTTTCTGCTTCTGCTTATCCTTTTGCTTCTCCTACTCCTAATCCTTCTCTTTCGCCTTCTCCTTCTTCTTCTTCTGCTTCTCCTGGTGCTTCTGCTTCTGCTTATTCTACTATTTCTGTTTCTTCTGCTTCTGCTTCAGATTGTGCTTCTTCTGTTTCTCCTTCTGCTTCAGATTCTGCTTCTGCTTCTTCGGCTTCTCCTGTTTCTTCTGCTTCTGCTTCTCCTGCTTCTTCTGCTTCTCCTGCTTCTCTTTCTGCTTCTCCTTCTGCTTTTGCTTCTCCTTCTGCTTCTGCTTCTGCTCTTCTCCTTCTTCTGTTTCTTTTGCTTCTGTTTCTTCTGCTTCTTCTTCTTCTGTTTCTTCTGATTCTACTTCTGCTTCTCCTTCTTCTACTTCTCTTTCAGTTTCTACTTCTGCTTCTTCTGATTCTCCTGCTTCTCCTTCTTTTTCTCCTTCTGTTTCTGCTTCTCTTTCTGCTTCTGCTTCTCCTTCTGCTGCTCCTTCTCCTTCTCCTACTTCTGCTTCTCCCACTGCTTCTGCTTCTTTTGCTTATTCTTTTTCTTCTGCTTCTGCTTCTCCTGCTTCTGCTTCTACTGCTTCTCCTTATGCTTCCCCTTATGCTGCTGCTTCTTCTTCTTCTTCCTCTTCTTCTCCTTCTTTTTCGTCTTCTTCTTCTTCCTTTCTTTCTTCTGCTTCTGCTTTTCCTGCTTCTTCTGCTTCTACTGTTTCTCTTTCTGCTTCTCATTCTGCTTCTGCTTCTCCTTCTGCTTCTCCTATTGCTTCTGCTGCACTTTCTTCTTCTTCTCCTTCTCCTACTTCTGCTTCTCCTTCTGCTTCTGCTTCTTCTGCTTCTCCTGCTTCTCGTTCTGCATCTTTTTCTGCTTCTGCTTCTCCTTCTGCTGCTTCTTCTGCTTCTGCTACTCCTTCTTCTGATTCTCCTTCTGATTCTCCTTCTACTTCTCTTTCTGCTGTTCCTTCTCCTTCTTCTGCTTCTCCCACTGATTCTTCTTCTTATGCTTATTCTTTTTCTACTGCTTCTGCTTCTCCTGCTTCTGCTTCTTCTGCTTCTACTTCTTCTCCTTATGCTTCTCCTTCTCCTTCTTCTTCTTCTTCTTCATTCTTTTTCTTCTTCTTCTTCTTCTTCTTCT